>NW_015506275.1:401458-401988 GCF_001515645.1 Sinocyclocheilus grahami
AAGTAAATTGGGTATTACTATAAAAGTGTATATCATATTTTTAGACATGCTCTGGTCAAACTCTGTCATGTAAACATTGAAAATGAACAAGATGGATTTAATATTTTAAAAGGATTGGTAGTTACAGTATCTTATGTGTCACTTTTTTTCTTATTTATCTTTTGAAATTCATACTGAAAAATACAGATTTTTGTAATTTCATTAAATAAAACGGCTGTTTTAGAACGACACAATCTAAACAAAAAGGAAAAAATATAATTCACCAGTTTTAATGCTAATACTTACTTATATTTGTGCTGTTTTCCTCCAAAACAATGTCATTATGGAACTGCCTTTTGTTTTTTAAAGAGATTCTGCAAAACAATACAAAAAAAAAAAGAAAACAAGTTACTGTGGACACAGGCAAACCAATAAATCCATAAATTAAATCACCAATTAAAATGATATTCTCAAGAAAACATGTTTTGATTGTGTATTTTATATATTATTGTCACGAATCCGGTCCATGAACTTTCCATTTCATTGACTCT
>NW_015506275.1:404787-413216 GCF_001515645.1 Sinocyclocheilus grahami
TATTCTGACTCCTTTTGGATTACTTTTAGATTATTTTTGACCTAATTTATTAATATATTTAAATGGGATTGTTATAGAAAATTTAAAATATTTGAGGTCAGAGGGGTTTGACTGACAAAAAGTTTAGGAATCCCTGCATCACATGAACAAACATTAGTAAACATGAAAACAGCATTGGCATGGTCAAAGTCTTACAGGTTTTAAATATTTCTGTCAGTTAAACATCTGCAGTGTTTAGTAACGTGCAATTACAAAAACTTTTGTCCTCAAATTCAGTTGCATGGATTGCTAAGTAATGGCGATTTTATATTTTATGCATACTCAACTGTATTCAATATGACACACAGTAAAAAAAAATTTGGAAAGTAAAATGTAATAGAAAAAAAGAAGAATTAGGGAGAATAACTAAATGCTGATTAATTTAGTGCCATTGTGTGAATAATCTGTAATTATAGAATCCATAAAAAAGTAACTGTAATCTGATTATGAGCATTTTAAAACAATATCATCTAATTACAACTATTAAATTTTTGGAATCTGATCCAGATTATATGTAATCAGTAACTATCCAGCACTGCCCACCGGTATGCATCTGGGGTTTGTTTATTTATTTATTACTAATTAATTACTTGGCTTCTCCTTCTGAATTGTCTATATTATGTTGCATTATATTAGAAAGAAAAGTAAGATGGGACTGAATTGGAAAAAGTACTAAAATGAAGTGGTTTGTTGTTTAAGAGACAGACCAAGTTACTACAACTTTACGAAGACACACACTTTAATTGTTATATTTTAAATAACCTGCACAGGATAGTACATTTAAATAACCTATACAGGAATGTACATTAAGGAAGTAAAAAGTATAAAGTCAACATCAAAATCTAAATTTACCCTATCTTTTTATAAGTTAAATAATTATTCATTATCTGTTTCTAATCAACACCTAGTGAATGAAAAAAAAATCATGCAGGATGACACAAATCAGGCTTTGATTCTCTCATTATAAAAATTCAATAACCTATTTTGTAAAGAGGACATGAAATTTTTCACAACTTATGCAGTATAATTAAGTGCAAAAAAAAAAACCTCTCCTCACGAATTCAGGCAGGCTGAAAAACAGTGGGTTCTTAATTAAATTACACAAACGGAGGTCTCCTCCTGGAGCAAAAAACGTCAAAATCTCAACCTTTCATAACTCAGTCTAACCAGAGATGACTCGAAATGCAATTAACCTATTTTTCTTATTGTAAGCATTGAATGGAGTCTAGAGGCGACACCTGCATGTCTTGGCCTGTCAGGATCGTAGCGCAATAGAATAAAGTCGGTGAAATCCACATGTCCATCAAACCCTGTAGGGGGGGGGGCATTGGGGAAAGAAGAGTGTAAGGAGAGAAGTGGAGAATGATAAAAAAAAGTGGAAGGAGAGTGAGATTTCGAGAGCAAATGGTGGCTGTCAAAAATCCCTGTCTGGCAGCAGAAGGTGATATGGCTCCTTCCCATAAATTCCTGTGATTATGGAGGGAAATCTGTGAGGAACATGCAGTCATTGCCACAGTTAACGAATGAACTGCTGTGATGGACAAGCATAAAAATGGCTCCCAGAAAGTGCTATGTCAAATCAGTGTTCTTCTTTTGTTGTTGTGAGCTTCAAGATTACTTACAGACATGATGCTTTGAAAATTTTGTGGCTAAAAATCATCACTAGAAAAGTTGCTTTAATTTCAAGGCCTTTCAGATGTGATTTTAGGTTGTCAGCGGTATGACAACTGGTTGAAAACTCCAGCCAAATATGACTGAGCTAATATTAGTCATTACGGGCCACTTGAATAACCACTTAATTATCTTTTTTGTCGTCAGAAATGAGAATCTCAGCATTTTCGCCATAGCCCTAGTCATTTCGCCATAGCCCTAGTCATTTCGCCATAGCCCTAGTCATTTCGCCATAGCCCTAGTCATTTCGCCATAGCCCTAGTCATTTCGCCATAGCCCTAGTCATTTCGCCATAGCCCTAGTCATTTCGCCATAGCCCTAGTCATTTCGCCATAGCCCTAGTCATTTCGCCATAGCCCTAGTCATTTCGCCATAGCCCTAGTCATTTCGCCATAGCCCTAGTCATTTCGCCATAGCCCTAGTCATTTCGCCATAGCCCTAGTCATTTCGCCATAGCCCTAGTCATTTCGCCATAGCCCTAGTCATTTCGCCATAGCCCTAGTCATTTCGCCATAGCCCTAGTCATTTCGCCATAGCCCTAGTCATTTCGCCATAGCCCTAGTCATTTCGCCATAGCCCTAGTCATTTCGCCATAGCCCTAGTCATTTCGCCATAGCCCTAGTCATTTCGCCATAGCCCTAGTCATTTCGCCATAGCCCTAGTCATTTCGCCATAGCCCTAGTCATTTCGCCATAGCCCTAGTCATTTCGCCATAGCCCTAGTCATTTCGCCATAGCCCTAGTCATTTCGCCATAGCCCTAGTCATTTCGCCATAGCCCTAGCCTTAGTCATTTCGCCATAGCCCTAGCCTTAGTCATTTCGCCATAGCCCTAGCCTTAGTCATTTCGCCATAGCCCTAGCCTTAGTCATTTCGCCATAGCCCTAGCCTTAGTCATTTCGCCATAGCCCTAGCCTTAGTCATTTCGCCATAGCCCTAGCCTTAGTCATTTCGCCATAGCCCTAGTCTTAGTCATTTCGCCATAGCCCTAGCCTTAGTCATTTCGCCTTAGCCCTAGCCTTAGTCATTTCGCCTTAGCCCTAGCCTTAGTCATTTCGCCTTAGCCTTCTCGGTTTCTGATCTTCGCCTGGTTCCCTGGATTCACCCCTTTTGTCTTGCCCCTTTTGATTCTGTCTGCCGATCGTCGACCTGCTCTAGCCCTAGGACTATTCTTGTGTTTTGCCCACCATATACCTGTTTGCCCTCATCTGACCCATGCCTGTTTCATGACCACGTCTCTGTCTTCGTTTCAATAAAGCTTGCATATGGATCCGCACGTCTCACGTCTCGTCAGCCCCGTAACAATTATATTGGATATAGTATATACGCATTCTGATTAGGGAAACTAAATGAACATGTTAGATGTTATTTTGGCACTCAGAGACATGATAAAATTGATCATCCACTCAAACCAAAGTAGTGTAATGATTTAAACAATAGAAAACTAAATAAAAGGATTTCCTCAAAAATTGTAAGATATAATAGGGACATGAAATCGTGTTGCATAGCAGAAATGACCTAGCAATGGATCACTTCTGGAGTCTTTGAAATTGCTGTTATGCTTTTAATGCTAAATTTTGCATGTGTACTTTTGGAATTGGCTACATATTCAAACAAGCAAAAGGTTATTTATCTCTCAGAGCCAAGTAAAAAAGCAAATTTAAAGACGAGGAGTGTTTGAGGGAGAGAAACACAGCAACACTGACGACACTCATTCACCGGCTATTCCCACTCATTTCATCTTCTTTCTCTTGTTTTTCATTCAGTGCCACATCTACTTTGTCAAACTTCTGATTTTTGCCATAGTTATCATTTAAAAACCTGAAACACTGTGTATGTACCTTGTCCCGGGAGGTGCCACCTGATAACACAAATCTTGTGTTCTTCTAAAGCGTCCTATCTGGAGAGACAGCACTTCAGAGAAGATAAAGCGGGTTTACGTTAAACTCGAATCCTGAAAGACCTGATAAACGGAACAAGCTTATCTGTATTCTGTGGAATGTTACACATTTTTCTTAATCTCTCACATTCTCTCTCCTCCAGCCCCCCAATCTACACTAAAAAGCGAGCAAGACGACGTGACAAAACTAGATTGTTCCCATTACAATCAACGGAACTGTCTACACTGCAAGTGTGCGTCAGCATCATTGATTATAATGAGAGAAACCTCCAAAATTGCCCCTTACCCGATATATAGTACACATTTTTGTAGGGGTGTCTGAAAGACATGAAAGCCTGCACAATGAATAGTGTAGTCATTTAATCCTATAATGCACAGCAATAAAAAGTGCACAAATAGGCCATATAGTCCATGAATGCAGATGAAAATGAGGCTGTGAGGGATAGACTGTATAACTGCATAATGGTCCTAGATCAGAGATCACATGCAATTTTCAAAAATCACAACTTTCAAAATGTTTTGTCTAATAAGAATTTTTGTTTAATGAAATTTCTTTATTTATTTTTATTTTTATTTTTGAAAGATGTTTTGCCAGCTGGACAATTGACTGCTGTTAAACAACAGTACAATCCATTTAACAAAATGCATTTGTCGCTCACAGCCTCGTTTTCCTATTAAAAATTAAATATGTTGTTAACCTGACCAAGGTCTATAGCAAAATAATACCTATAACAATGCACAGCGAAGTTTGAGTTGAATTCTAGCATCTCCTCTGAAGATACACTCTTAAAAATAATGGTTCTTTATTTGCATCTGTGGTTCCATGAGGAACCTTTAACATTTATGGAAGCTTTCCATTTCACAAAAGGTTATTTAGATTATTTAAATATTCTTCACACCAAGAAAAAAAACTGTTATTTTAAAAACTGCTTAAACAAAGGTTATTTGGGGAACCTAAAATGGAATCACTGCACCTTTTGGAACCTTTCATTTTAAGAGAATAGTCAATAGATGCCCCATATAACTATGTGGTCAAACAGCAAACATATTTTGAAATCATACACTCTTAACAATAAAGGTCCGTTATTGACATTGACCATTTCATGAAGAATCTTTAACATCCATGGACACATTTTATTACACAAAAGTTTCTTTACAGTGGAAAAAGGTTCCTCACAAATGGTTCTTTTAAGAACTGACCACTGAAAGGTTATTTGGGGAACCAAAAATGGTTCTTCAATGGCATCACTGTGAAAACCACCTTTATGGAACCTTTATTTTCAAGAGTGTATCTCCATAATATTTGCAGCTCAAGTGATGTGGTGTCACGATACCGCTACTGTGAGGAGCACGGAGCGAAGAATGAGGAGACGTGGAGTAAACTTCAAACGAACAGACTTTAATAAACATCCAAGGAACCAGGAAAACACACGGGGAAAGACGAACATTCAATGAGGGAACACCTGAAATCAAGGAACACAATGAGACATGGGAAAAAACACACAGAATGAGTCCAGGGGCATGACATGTGGTTCCTATGGGCAAAGATGGCAAAATCTAATTCACATATTTTCGATAGCTTTCTCCAGCTATTTCAGACCTCCTTGGACACTGCAGTTTTGCAGTAATTAGAAACACCTACTATATATGTTTTTCCTACTACTTGTTTCACTTCTGTTTCAGTTTTTATAACATTTCTTACAATGCGTAAGTAAGTTGTTTTTTTAGCATGTAAGTTTGGCAGTGTTATTTTCTAGGATTACTGATAAACTACTGTCGTTTGATTTCTATTATCTGTATTTGTTTATTTTAATTTTAGTTAAATGATGTCTGAATTTATTATGTCTGTATAGGTCTTTTATTAAGTTTTAGTTTTATTTAATCTGAGTTATTTTAATACTTCAACAAACTAAATGGAAATGAAATAATATATATGTATGTTTGTGTGTATAGTTGTACATACACATATTTAGTTGTTTTTTTGGTGTTTGGCTTAGTGTTATGTTAGAATCATTATTATACTCATATCTTTTGTTCTTTAATATTTTGAATTGTTTTTAGCTTTATTTTTTGTTTTTCATTTAAATGTTAAGTTTTAAAATTTTGTTGTATACATTTGTCATTTTTATTTAATTTCTTTATTTTTTTAAATGTGTATAAGTAGTATTTATAAAGTTTTAGCTTTTAGTTTTGGATCTGTTTTTAGTTGTTTTAATACTACAATTGAATGCTTCTGTTGTCCTGATTTGTAAGTCGCTTTGGATAAAAGCGTCTGCTATAGGACTAAATAAATAAAAATGAAATAAATATAGAAACCTACAGAACAGAAAACTCCTGCAATGTAGTCATATTCAGTGTGAATGTACCTTGACATGTTACCCAGCAACAACTGAACTTTTACACTGAAAAAAAATTCAGAGGGTCTTACTTAGACCCACTGTATCAAGAAAACAGAAAATGTCTTTAAAGGTCTCTGGATCAGCACAGTTTCAATGTCTTAATCTTTCTTGTGCCATGTCTTTCTTCAACTGAAATGCCCAAAAGGCATTTTAAAGGAAAAAAAGAGAGAAAACATAATTACAGAAAAATTACAGAAACTAATTAGATCAGACAGGAAACTATGAATGGCTCTCCAACCACAAGAGAAGATTCCAACCCTTAAGACTGTATGTAGTAAAAAACAAAACAAAAAAAACTCTTAATTCTTTCATTCAGACCTCACATATGTTGAGCCAAGGGCTCTTTACCTCAATTTAGTGGAGAGGAGAAAACTGGGCCATATTAAATTCAGCTAATCAGTGTGAGCAGTAATAGAGAAAGAATATCTGTTGGCTAAGTTCTTGCTCCCTTAAATTACCTTTTTTTTGTCCTGAGTTAAAGTCAAACAAATTCTCTCCCAGTTCACTGTGCAACAGACAATATCAGTATTTATTATTAAGTCTGATGACTCCCAATCCCTCTGCACTGTATATTATTTTGTAAGAACATTTCAAATAAAATACAATCCAAAGCAAAGCGGGCAGAATACAGATAGCATACATCTAGGGCTGTATGCGCTAACCAAGCATCTAGCATTGAGATTAATGGGAATACTAATGATAACTGTCTCCAGATATGGAGATGGATAAATGGATGGAATTTAAATTTGATGGCTTAAGTTTTAAGTTCAGTTCAACTTCAGGCACCTTTACATCCTAGGAGTCGTGAGTTAGGGTTAGGGAGACAGAAATATGCTGTCCATCTCACTGCGTTGTTTGTGTGTGTTCTCTCAGGTCAGACAAATTAAACAGCCACTACAGGCCAAATATATCGATCTGACCTCTGACTTTTCTCTCTGTGCTCCTGAGTGAAACTAATCAGTAATCAGAAGTTGCGATTTCAACTACTGAACAGACCACAGAGAGTAAGACAGACAAAGAGAGGGAGAAAAAAGAGAGAGGGAGGTGTTACAACACTGTAAATTGAAGTCTTGAACTCTACATCGGTCTCAGCCTCTGATGAGAAAACAATTCAAATTCAAAATTCAAAATTTTTAAAAGCAGTACTTTGATAGACATTAACTGTAGCTAGAAAAGGAATTACACTGCACTGGGCAGAATACTTGATTTGGAGTGATTTGGATGAGATTTTCCCCCATGCATTTTACCTGCTTATTGTTTTACTCACATCCACAAATGGTTGCTAACAGTCGAATGAGTCCCGCTGCGCTGCTGCTCCACTGTGTGTGCTTGAGGAGAGGGTATCCTTCCACCGTGCGGGATTTCCTCTAGTTCGAATATTTAAATCTATCATAAATGTCCATTTATTTCAACAAAGAATGCTTGATGATTTGATTTTACGATACAATATTAAAAGAAGTAATTCATAGGGAAGAATGCATATTGGACCAGATGCTGTCAACTTGGTTGCACTGCGCCAGGACCATCTCCTCCTGAGGAGTCAGCTACGGAATCGTGTCACCACCAGTGCAGAGCTTGCTCAGGACTGGCAGCAGGATGGTGTTAGACCATCTGCACGCACAGTGAGGCCAAGACTTTTGGCAACAGCCTAATGTCAAGAAGGGCAGCAAAGAAGCCACTTCTCTCCAAGAAAAACCTCAAGGACAGACTGAAGTTCTGCAGGAAGTTACAAGGATTGGACAGCAGAAGACTGGTGCAAATTTATTTTCTCTGATGAAGCTCCCTTCCGACTGTTTGGGACATCTGGAAAATTGATTGTTCGGAGAAGAAAAGGTGAATGCTACCATGAGTCCTGTGACGTGCCAACAGTGAAGCATCCTGAGACCATCCCTGTGTGGCGTTGCTTTTCAACCAAGGGAGTGGGCTCTCTCATAATTCTGCCCAAAAACACTGCCATGAATAAAGAATGGTATCAAAACGTCCTGCAAGAGTGACTTCTTCTAACGATCCATGAGCAATTTGGTGATGATCCGTGCATTTTCCAGCATGATGGAGCACCATGTCACAAAGCAAGCATGATAATGAAGTGGATCGAAGATCATTACATTGAAATTTTGGATCCGTGGACAGGCAACTCCCTGGATCTCAATCCCATATAGAACTTGTGGTCCGTCATCAAAAGGTTAGTGGACAAGCAGAAGCCCAAAAATTGTGATCAAATCTGAGAACTAATAAGGCGAGAATGGATCACCATCAGTCAGGATTTGGCCCAGAAGCTAATATCCAGCATGCCATAGCGAATTGCAGAGGTTATGACGAACAAGGGTCAACACTGTAAGTAGTGACTCACTATATTTTTTTGCCAATAAAAGCTTTAAAACTTATGATATGCTTATCATTGTTTTTCAGTATACCATAGAAA
>NW_015506275.1:413240-417485 GCF_001515645.1 Sinocyclocheilus grahami
CTCATTTTGTCTCTCATAGTTGAGGTATACCTATGATGAAAATTACAGGCCTCTCTCATCTTTTTAAGTGGGAGAACTTGCACAATTGGTGGCTGACTAAATACTTTTTTTCCCCACTGTAAATACTGAAGCATCTAATTTGGCAAAACACAAAATTGATGTCACTGCCAAAACTATTGGCCGTGACTGTATTGACTTATTCGGTGTCGTGTTATAGCTGTGTGGGCGGAGTCAGCGTGTGGGAAAACAGTCCTTTCCCCCTCATTGGAAAAGCATGGTGTTAACTCAGAATGGCCTACATAAAATTATGTCTGCCGCTCGAAAGAGCAACATACGCATAAAAACTGAGCCGTATTGGGTCGGACTGTGCGTACGGTATCTGTGAATGGACAAATATAAAATACCATAAAACATGGTTATTGGTTACTATAGTTAAACCATGGTAAAAACAACATGTTTTACTACACTAACCATAGTTTAACCATGGTATTTGTAGTACAACTGTGGTTATAGGCTACAATTGGTAATAAAAACGCCAAAAAAAACATGGTTAGTCCATTATACTTTTACTATAGTAATACCATTGCTAATTTTTGTAAGGGATTGTGTAAAATAATATGAAATAATTGTTTTATTAGATTATGACATCACAAAATATCAGGGAGTGAGATTTATTTGATTGCGATGCGAAGGAGGGTTACTGCAAGCCCCATCAGAACTGGGTTGCGGTGAAGGGGGACGGGACTAACGACAGATCACTGCAGTGTATCAGTCATATACATCATCAGATCAGGTTTTTTTTACTTATTAGAGCAACTTTTCGGCATTGCACCAAGCAAAAATCAATCAAAATAATTACAAAAAGTAAAGATCAAGCGCATAACAAGGTCTCCGCGAGTTAATTCGAATGGTTTGTTTTCCCCCACGGCGTTCCCAGCAATGCCGAACAAGTCAATATTAAAACAATTTCAGTGTGGGATAACTTCCTGTTTTTACCCAATTAATCACCAGAAGAAATTGCAGTCCAAGCTGAACTTAAAATGTTGCTATACAGCATCTTGATCAAATCTTGAATAATATTTAACGTTAAATTTGACATCAAGGTGCCTGCTGTGTAAGACGAGACAAAGACGAGACTATTTTGGCTGCGTTCCAGTCTGTTTTTTTTGCCCTTCACTCGCAAACTTCCCTCCGTCTCATTCACTCGGATGTACGTCATTGATTATGTTGCATGAGTGCCCACTACAATGATGTATTCAATGAATTCAATGATGAACTGCCTTTAACTGAAAATCGAGTGTTTACTTTTGTCATTTTGCATTATTGACACAATATTTTCTAATTAATGCTGTACAGTTGCTTTGACACAATCTGTATAGTTAAAAGCGCTATATAAATAAAGATGACTTGACGTGACTTGACTATGCTTGAGCTTTTATAAATGTTTTTAATTTTTAAGTGGGAGAACTTGCACAATTGGTGGCTGACTAAATACTTTTTTTCCCCACTGTAAATACTGAAGCATCTAATTTGGCAAAACACAAAATTGATGTCACTGCCAAAACTATTGGCCGTGACTGTATTGACTTATTCGGTGTCGTGTTATAGCTGTGTGGGCGGAGTCAGCGTGTGGGAAAACAGTCCTTTCCCCCTCATTGGAAAAGCATGGTGTTAACTCAGAATGGCCTACATAAAATTATGTCTGCCGCTCGAAAGAGCAACATACGCATAAAAACTGAGCCGTATTGGGTCGGACTGTGCGTACGGTATCTGTGAATGGACAAATATAAAATACCATAAAACATGGTTATTGGTTACTATAGTTAAACCATGGTAAAAACAACATGTTTTACTACACTAACCATGGTATTTGTAGTACAACTGTGGTTATAGGCTACAATTGGTAATAAAAACGCCAAAAAAAACATGGTTAGTCCATTATACTTTTACTATAGTAATACCATTGCTAATTTTTGTAAGGGATTGTGTAAAATAATATGAAATAAATGTTTTATTAGATTATGACATCACAAAATATCAGGGAGTGAGATTTATTTGATTGCGATGCGAAGGAGGGTTACTGCAAGCCCCATCAGAACTGGGTTGCGGTGAAGGGGGACGGGACTAACGACAGATCACTGCAGTGTATCAGTCATATACATCATCAGATCAGGTTTTTTTTACTTATTAGAGCAACTTTTCGGCATTGCACCAAGCAAAAATCAATCAAAATAATTACAAAAAGTAAAGATCAAGCGCATAACAAGGTCTCCGCGAGTTAATTCGAATGGTTTGTTTTCCCCCACGGCGTTCCCAGCAATGCCGAACAAGTCAATATTAAAACAATTTCAGTGTGGGATAACTTCCTGTTTTTACCCAATTAATCACCAGAAGAAATTGCAGTCCAAGCTGAACTTAAAATGTTGCTATACAGCATCTTGATCAAATCTTGAATAATATTTAACGTTAAATTTGACATCAAGGTGCCTGCTGTGTAAGACGAGACAAAGACGAGACTATTTTGGCTGCGTTCCAGTCTGTTTTTTTATGCCCTTCATTCGCAAACATCCCTCTGTCTCGTTCACTCGGATGTACGTCATTGATTACGTTGCACGAGTGCCCACTACTGGCGGAACCCTTGGAATGGGCTGAACTGAAACGTCCTAAGCCCTTGATCACTCAGAACCTGCTATAGAGTTGGTTCATTGTTACCATTTTGCCCCTTACGAATTTATTTGGTGCAGCATTCTATATGTATATAGGTATGTTTGGGCTGTTATAAATGTTTAAAAAAATAATTGATATATTATAGAGTTGTTTGGGGTGGGGATAAATTAAATGCGATCTGCGATGACGTCATAATCATGTTGCATTGTGGTCTGTGGAGTGGCCTGAAATGTGCATATGAAGCAGACTCGCTCCCTCTGAAGTGGAAAGCACTTCAAAATGGCAGTGGGGATTCCCCCGAGGGGAAGTGCTTAGGGAAGTTCGCAAGTGCTGTCTAAAAGTGGAGTGGAACACAGCCAATAAGGTCAATAAACGATAACTATGACTATATCAACATGCAATTTCATTGACGAAATAAGACGAGACTAAAATGTATTAAAAAAAATAAAAACTTTAACAAAAACCTCTTTACTTTCGTCAAAAATAGGAGACAAAATATTATTGCGGACTACACGCCTCTACTAAGTGAGCTTTCATGAATGCGGTTGCCAGTTATCAAAAGTTCAAATCCCCGAATCAGAGCTTTGCAGTGTTACGTCCGAGGACGTATTCAAGGTGTTTTATAATTGTGTACATGTGTTGGATGGGGTTTTGTTTGCTTTCCTTCTATCTCTCTCCCTCTCTCTCCCTTGTCACGAGACAGGTGTTCCAACCAGCTGTGTTGAATCTGGTGATGCCCGCGGTGATTGGTTGATGCCGGGAAGGAGCAGAAATATAAGAAGTGGTGGATCTGTGACGAAAGGAGAGAGAGACTTCTTTCCACCAGGGCTACCCTTCCTCCTGGTTGCCCAGATGCATTTGTTTGCTTTTGGTTGATTTAGTTCTGAGTAAGTGAACTCAGGACTTTGTTGTGTTCTTGAGCAGAAAGAGAACTGAAGTTGTTTAAAACCATTTGACCGTTTCTGTTTAACATTAATCATGTTTGTTAGTATTCTTATGTTCTTTTTGATTTAAGGGAATGTAGGGGGAGGGTGCTATTTTTGTTTGTACTTCTTGTTTTCTCCTGGTTATGGGCAGACAGGAAGAGAGGGAAGTTTTGTTTTATTTTTGGATTATCTTTTTCTAGGTAATTTATAAATCTCCTTGGGTTAGTTAGTTTGGTTTTGTTTGTTATTTTGGCCTAGCTCTCCCCTGAAGTCTTTGTTCACTATATGTTTGTTAATACTTCCTTTTGAGATTTATTGTTTCTGTTTACCTTTTTCTTATCTTTTCAAATTTAAATCTCCCAGGCTTTTTTTTTTTTTTTTTTTTTTTTTTTTTTTTTTTTTTTGTTACTGCCGCCCAGTGTTGCCAGTCCACAGTTTTCCCGTGGAATTGGGATACTTTAACACTGTTGCCATCGCCCAACAAACGCAGAACGTTCCCATAAGGTTCCCATTTGGTTATTTTTTTTGGGGGGAACCAAATAAGAATGTTCTGGGAACGTTCCCTGCAGGTTATTTTTAGGTTTAATTTTATTACCTAAAGAGAACCTTCCCATAACGTTCCCTGTAGGTTATTTTAAATTGTATTTTTTTT
>NW_015506275.1:417580-427845 GCF_001515645.1 Sinocyclocheilus grahami
AGGGGGGTGGGTTGTCCTGTTTTTTTCCCCAAGGCTTTTTTTTTTTTTTTTTTTTTTTTTTTTTTTTTTTTTTGTTACTGCCGCCCAGTGTTGCCAGTCCACAGTTTTCCCGTGGAATTGGGATACTTTAACACTGTTGCCATCGCCCAACAAACGCAGAACGTTCCCATAAGGTTCCCATTTGGTTATTTTTTTGGGGGGGAACCAAATAAGAATGTTCTGGGAACGTTCCCTGCAGGTTATTTTTAGGTTTAATTTTATTACCTAAAGAGAACCTTCCCATAACGTTCCCTGTAGGTTATTTTAAATTGTATTTTTTTTTAATAACCTAAAGGGAATGTTCCTCGTAGGTGTCACGAATCCGGTCCATGAACTTCCAATTTCATTGACTCTTGCACTACACACTGTTGCACATCACCCTGGACTACATTTCCCATCATGCATTGCACTGATTGCACTCAGCACGGATTGCACACAGCTGTTCACACTGATTGCACCCAGCTGTTTCATATCACTCCCTCACTATTTAACACTCACTCTGATCCCTTCCCTCTGCCGAGTATTGTTTAGCGTTTATCTCTGATAGCTACACTACAGAGCCCTCAGTTGTTTCCCAGCCTTAGCCTTAGCCTTAGCCTTAGCCTTAGCCTTAGCCTTAGCCTTAGCCTTAGCCTTAGCCTTAGCCTTAGCCTTAGCCTTAGCCTTAGCCGTTTTTCCGGTTTCTGATCTTCATCTGGTTTCCTGGATTTCTCCCTTAGTCTTGCCCCTTCTCATTCTGTCTGCAGTTCATCGACCCACGCTAGCCCTAGGATTATTCTTGTGTTTTGCCCGCCATATACCTGTCTGCCTCGGTTTGACCCTGCCTGCTTTATGACCACGTCTCTGTCTTCTCCTCAATAAAAGCTTTGCGAATGGATCCGCACGTCTCACGTCTCGTCAGCTCCGTAACAGAAGGTTATTTTTAGATTTTATTTTTATAATCTAAAAGGAACATTCCCGGAACGTTCTGCATGCGCTTTTCTCCTGTCTTCCGCATAAAGCTGTGCGCACACTCATAATTTTCATTGTTATTTGGTGCTTAAGAGGCGTACAATCTGGGTTATTACATTGTACATGGTAGTTATAATAAAGAATGGATAATTCAATCTCATTTAATGCTCCTTATGATGGTTAAATGTGCTTTGATTATCTTTCATGATTAAACGATAGTTTAAAACAAGACATGAAAAAAACTACTTGCCCAGTTGATTAGAACAGGCCAGAGAGTGTTTATGATTGTGTTAAGACCACCAACATATATACAAACACACACACGCAATTCCCCCAATGCTCTGAATGACACAGTCACAAAATACTTACCCCATGGTAGAATCACATAGCCCATGCAGTACTATGCTAACAAGACAGAGAAAAAAACCGAGTTAAATACAATAATAAAAATGTCAGAAGATAAAAGACACATTTATTAATCTCATTGGGTCAGTTTATAATTACACAGTGGCGGTTTGATCACAGTGGGTAACGGATACTGTCACACATCGTAATTTCTTCACTCTGGATCTTTCTGACGTCCCTCGTTGACCTCTTGATCATAGATTTGCTCTCTCAGTAACCTGTTGTGTCTTGGAAAATGAAATGGAACTTATTCTGCAATGCCCTCCCTGGTTAACCAAGTGATGGTTTGCTGCAGTTGGTTGCTTCAAATGTCAAAAATGGAGAAGCTGTTTACAAAGTGTGCCTCAGTTTCTTCCAGATGCATGCTGGGTAAGTGCTGGATGGGCTGACGAACGAGGCCACGGGGTGGAGAGAATGATGCATAGACGCCAAAAGCAGGTGGGTTTAGAATTGCACACACACTTTCACACGCAATTCTGTTTTAGGTGGAGGTAACAATCCCAATTGCACAATCATGGCACAAAATACACTTTAATGTATAAGAATAATGCTCCTCGAAGATGATACATTCAGCCATATTGAAATATTCCAGATTGAACAATTAAGAATGAATGAAGCAGCACAACACAAAGAACATGGAGGAAACAATTGCAATCGCACAATCACGACACATGTGTGTCCCAATGATGATGTATTCAGCAATATTGAAGTATTCCTGATTGAACATCTAAGAATAAATGAAGCAGCACAAATAATCAACAGTTCACATGCAACAGGGAAAATAATCAATAAACATGTGGCATTTGAGAATGAAGCTAAATAAAGAAATCCAGGAAGCAGGAGAGCTGGGAAGATGGTAAATATTCCTACATATGTAATAGGCTTCTCAAAAATATCCAAAATGTTTAACAGAAAACAAATGAAACTCATCAAAAGCAAATCAAACAAATGGCATTAGGTGTCTTAACATCACTAAAATAAGATTTATTTTATTTTATTATAGTCTATTTACATTTACATTTATTTTAGAAGCAAAACTGCGTGCACAATGTTGAGAATACGGCTCTGTTCCAAAAGCCTACTGCTCTTCCATGCTGCCTACTGTCTACATAGGCAGCTGCTTTCTAAGTGACACAATTCCAATAGAGTTTGACGTTAGCATGTTGTTAAGCTAACAATAAGCCTGTCAGGCACGAAGAAAGTCACCTTTCTAGAATCGTCATGTTGCCCCAATAAACTTAAAAATGCCCAGCACACACACATTTTGAGTAAAATTGTTATTTTTTTAATTACACAAACACTCCTGAAAAAATGACTTGAAATGGGGGTTTTCGTACCTATTCAATTAGTGTGAAGAACATTTCAATAATCTAAAGAACTTTTTCCAGTATACAGAACATTTAGTGTGATGAAAAAGTTCCATAGATGTTAAAGGTTCTTCATGAAACCATCAATACCAATCATTTTTAAGAGTGACAGATGTTTAAAAAATGAAGCTGATGAACAATGAACTAAAGGAATCAAATAAAAGGTCAAGTTTGTGAAGTATATGAAAAACAAAATATGTTTATGTAAATAGCCTTTGATATTTTGTCCTTTAGCAGACAAGCCAATTAAGTTAAAGTGTTGGTAAATCAAAGAACTGGTACTATGACATTTAACGCAAAAGCAATTAGTCGTCTTTTAGCGTGATGTGTGATTATTTCATCAAAGTGCGGTGCAATTCCGTCAAGAAAAGGTGATCACTCTGGAGCCACAGTTTGGCTCCAGGCTAAAAATATCTCATTAAACTTGTGGATCTGAAATGGAATCTGTCAAATCAATGTCATGTTATGACAGCAATAGAAAAATCATTACTGGTGATGGTCTGAGCGTGATAAGAACTGCACGTTCGACTACACTTTACACTTTAGCTGAAAGACATGCAAACACACACGCCCGTTTATTCTTGGGCTGGATTTAAGTGCTGAAGAGGTGAGTTTCTTCTTTGTACAAGGAGTTTGTGTCCAAAAAAATGAGTAGGAGGGAATTTCTCGCAGATAACAGTATCTCATTCCTGTAACGGCGAATAACCAGAGGATGTGATTAAAATCAGACCGCAGGGGCTCCAACAACCTGTCCATATACAAGGTTAAAGGGATCTCTACAACTGTTCCTGTCACGCACACACTCACTGCGAGAGCAGGCTGCTGAGAAGAAGTGCAGTAGATATTGATTGGTGATATGGATCATCTCCCTGCACTCCTGCGTGACTCCTGTTCTCTTTCTAGCACTCAATCTATCATAACTCAGCATGTCTCCATCAGAACGTTGCTTTCTATCTGCCATTGACACCCAGAACTCTCGACATCGGCCCTGAATGTGCAGAGGTTATCTGAACAGATTCGTCCAGATCTACAGAGCAGAAACCCAGCTTTCGCTTGGGGCCTCCCTGGGCCTAAGCACACAGCAAAATATTACTTTATTGATCAATAGTTTTGTCCTGTCTCCTAATACAAACAAATCTAAACATCCTTAAAACAAAACAACTTCAGAAGCAAAGTTGTGCAGAATGCTGCCTAAGAACCATCTTAAAGGAAGAGTTTACCCCAAAATTTAAATTTGCTGAAAATGTACTCACTCTCAGGCGATCCAAGATGTAGATGATTTGGAGAAATTTTGCATTGCATCACTTGCTCACCAGTGGATCATCTCCAGTGAATGGGTGCCGTCAAAATGAGAGTCCAAACAGCTGACAAAAACATCCCAATAATCCATAAGTAATCCACACCACTCCAGTCCATTAACGTCTAGTGAAGCAAAAAGCACCTTAATCCATCAAGACGTTTTTAACTTCAAACTGTCAAATAGTGTACAGTGGAGACTTGACTCACAATTGATTCCAATAGAATTTAGTGTTCCTATTAAGCATAAAAATACACATCCCACACAAATATTGAGTAAAATAGTTTTTAATCGCATTGAATTGTTTTAGTTGAAGTTACTTAATTTTAACTTTTTTAATGAATTATAAGTATATTCATAATCAATGCTTAATTTGTCTTATGTGATTATATTTTTTCACTCTGTTTGGCGCAGTACATTCTGGGAATTATAAGTATATTCATAATCAATGCTTAATTTGTCTTATGTGATTATATTTTTTCACTCTGTTTGGAGCAGTACATTCTGGGAATGCCAGAATAAAACTTCTGGCAGACTTGATTGATTTACTTGATTTATAAGTAATATCGAATTAGAAATGTAACGCTTCATATACTTTCATTAAGTTTTCCTTTCTAAGCAAAATTAAAGCAAATTATCATTTAAGGTCTATGCTTAAATTAGACTTGTTTCTAACTCAAATATCCAATGGAGTAAGAAAAATGTAACTTATTGTGTTTATGCATTTCAAGCAAAACAAGCTGGTTAAACATATCTGGAGCATATGTGCAAATTATTATATTCTATATTCAACATTGTACAGCATGCTGACGACTGTGTTGAATTATTGCATGCATTATTAGCTGTCCATCTTTGAATATTTACTAAAGGTAAAATAGTCAAATAGTCATTTGTTTCAAAACATCAACTTCATAATTGCAATGATATGCAGTAAACTGAGATTGTGTCTGTGTTACTTTTCAATATTGTACACACCATGCTTTTCTGTTAAGAAAAAAATAATAATTAAAAAGCAAGCAAGAAAAAAATAATTAAATGAATTATTAGTTGTCTTCACCCAGACATCATTTTCGAAAATTTCCTGCATGTAAAATATTCATAAACTTGTTTCGGAAGCCTGAACTTCATAATTGCAATGATATGCAGCAAACTAAGAGTGTGTGTGTGTGTGTGTGTGTGTGTGTGTGTGTGCACGCGTTTTCTTCACATTGCTGCTTGAAGTTGCAGGTTATAAATGCCAAGGCTTCCCTCACTGACAGATCCCACACAATGACCTTTAGCCAGACTTACACAACAACTCAAGAGCCTGTTATTCCTCATGTATACACAACCACACATATACACAGAAGCAGTTTGGATGTTAGAACAGCACTCCCAGTCGCTGAAGACTTCACTGGACGCAAGCGTTAACTCTAATAGAGGTCGCGGCTTCACTTTGGTGCTGGCAGAAACCTGCAGATTCCATTATTACTGGGGCTTTCATTGTGACCAGAGCGTGCAATACAGAGAGTGAAAAGGTAGAGAACGCCTACCTGCTTTTTTTGCCCCTGTGTCATTTTCATCCTCCAAAATCTTTCCATCTTCCCATTCCCACACTGTCCACTAGAGGCCTCTAGACTAACAGACACACAGCTGGGAAACAGTCCATCTACATCATATTAAATGTTATGCTAATGAAACAAGTAAAGCAATGAGGGATAGATATACATTCTGTTCATGGGGTTGTAATGTTGTATACCTTTGTTGGTTTGCATGCTCCTTTTAGACCCAACTAGTAGATAAGTACATCATCTGGCTGTTTCTTTTGTCATTGACAGCAATTTAAAAAAAACAATCAGTGTATTCATGAAATGACATTTTTGCAAGTGACACTTAGACTACTAATAAAGTTTTGAGTCGGTAAGATTTTTAAATGTTTTTGAAAGGAGTCTTTTATGCTCACCAAAGCTGCCTTTATTTGATCAAAAATACAGTAAAAATAGCAATATTGTGAAATATAAATACAATTACAAAAAGAACTGTTTTCTATTCAAATACTAAGTTCTTATTTTACATTACATTATTTTAACATGTAATTTATTGCTGTGATGCAAGCTGAATTTTCAGCATCATTACTCCAGTCTTCAGTGTTACATGATCCTTCAGAAATAATTATAATATGATGATTTGCTGCTCAAGAAACATTTCTCATGTTCTTCAGTGTTGAAAGTAGTTGTGCTGCTTCATATTTGTCTGAAAATTAAAAAAAAATTGAAATAAAAATGTTATTTTTACTGTCACTTTTTATCAATTTAACGTGTCCTTGCCAAAATGTAGTAATATTATATTATATTACAGCAGATATTTCATCACTGCCAGGCTATTTTTTTCTTTTCTTTTTTGAGGCCCTTAAAAGCAAGAAAAACTCAGATTTGAGATTTTTTAAAGACATTCAAAATTGTTTGAAATAATTTTGCTCCATATTATGCATACATTCAAGAGTCTCCAAAAAGTAACAGTTATTGGCAAATAAACAAGATATACCCCGCTAAAAAGGGGAAGTTAACAGAACACTGGCCAACATTCTGGCAATGTATGAATAAACGTTCTTCCAGTAATGTTAATAGAATATTTGTTCAAAGTTTTCTGGTCTTTAATAACATTCTCAAACATTAGCACAAAAACATGAATTATACATCATTCATGGAATATTTTTTTTCTGAGACTTTGTACTTGGATGTTTGTCTAACATTTTTTAAAATGTTAATACTAGTTTCAGAATGCCCCAAGAACATTCAAAAGTAATATTTTCATAATGTCTGAAAAATTATAAAAATGGAATGTTCCCTTAACTTTCGAAAAAAAAATGGACATTTCAGAAATAACCTTTTTATAACTTGCGCACAAAACGTTTTCTTGTAGCTTTATAAAAGTACGGTTGAACCACTGATAGCATAGACTATTTTAATCCTTACTACCTTTCTGGGCCTTGAACGTGTCAGTTGTGTTGCTGTCTGTGGAGGCTCAGAAAGCTCTCGGATTTCATCAAAAATATCTTAATTTGTGTTACGAAGTGAGGGTGAGTAGTTAATGACAGAATTTTAATTCTTCGGTGAACTAACCCTTTAATGGGAACATTAGAAAAATGTTCTTAGAATGTATTTTTGTTAGCTGGGTATTTGTGACCCTGTTCCACAAAACCAGTCTTAAGTCGCTGCGGTATATTTGTAGCAATAGCCAACAAAACATTATATGGGTCAAAATTAACGATTTTTCTTTTATGCCAAAAATCATTAGGATATTAAGTAAAGATCATGTTCCATGAAGAGATTTTGTAAATTTCCTACCATAAATATATCAAAAGTTAATATTTGATTAGTAATATGCATTGCTAAGGACTTAATTTGGACAACTTTAAAGGCGATTTTCTCAATATTTAGATTTTTTTTGCACCCTCAGATTCCAGATATTCAAATAGTTGCATCTCGGCCAAATATTATCCTATCCTAACAAACCATACATCAATGGAAAGCTTATTTATTCAGCTTTCAGATGATGTATAAATCTTTATTTCGAAAAATATACACACTGGTTTTGTTGTCCAGGGTCACATTTATATTCTGCTTTGTTCTCAGAGTTATAACCCATAAGTACTCCTCCAAATATTATGAAATTGGCAGATGCTTCTATCCAAAGCAGCTTACATCGCATTCAGGCTATATATTTTATCAGTTCATGCATTCTGTTGGAATTGAAACCAAGACCATGGGGTTAGCGCAATGGTCAACTGTTTGACTTACAGCAATAGCATATAAGCCACAACGTGTGCCAGACTTCACAAAAATCTGACTATGCTAGTCTACGGAAACAAAGTCTGTGAGCCTTCATCCTGATTCCTCTCCTCCCGTCCCTGCACCCTCCCTCTCCTCCTTCCCTCCTCTCGATGGGCATTGATTACCCAGAGCCTGACGCCCGGGCCCCATCGAGGAGTAAGTGGATACAGCTCTTTACCGCCTACAAGCTTGCATGCGCCCCTGCAGGGACGGGTCAAGGTAAATGAATAGTGTTCTCGCACATAGTAGATATCGCTAATGTATCTGCTATTGATAGAGTGAGACAACACGAGTAGCTTCGCCTTTACTTACAGATTTTCTCGATTGCTAACACACAATTCATGAAACAATTCACCATTTACTCACAACTATAAACACAATCTCAAAACTATACACCAACTTGTGCAAATGTCAAACTTCCAGGTCAAAATCAAATAGTTTAGTCAAAACATGTTCTCTTTTGTCAGACTCAAACTTTGGCCTCAGATGATACACATACCTTGTCAAATACACAGACTATTTTCATGCCTAGAGAACACTAGTGAGATCAATTCAAAACACTGTTACAAAAACCTACTTTTAGGAAATAGGAATCCTTTAGCTAGTCAATGTCTGTTACAGTATACAACAAAAATAGAGGGATGCAGATACAGTAAAATTTAAGAAAAGTTTACTTTCGGTTTACTCCTGTAAAGTTACGTTACAGTAGATGAAGAGAAAAGTTCAAAAACCAAACAACAGAATATACAGTAAACACACATTGGAATATACTGTCAGTAACTGTAAATAAATTAATTCATTCATTCAGCATCCTCTGTCAAATTGCATTACAGTATTGGTAGTATCCTTATTTGTTATAGCAGTTTCTAAGTCTTCTGACAAAAGACTTCTCTGCCTCCCCTAGACAGTCGTCTCTCAGTTCTGTAAAAATAGAGTACATGTAAGGACTACTTGGCTACAAATAAATTCAACAGTAATGAGTTTGAGGGTGTACAACATGTGCTACAGTATTTACTGTACATAGAATAATGAAAGTTCTCTCATCTGAAGTACTGCTGCTATGTACTGTAATTATATTGAATGTGTATTGTGTAAATAGTATTGAAACCTTTTAGATGAGCCTGTAGGCCAACGTCCCTCATGGTCAGTCCATAATGCTTTGTATTTCATCAGGAACAAAACACATAATCAACTGTGCTCTTGTTCATATCATCCTGAGATTCTGACCTGTGTGTCATCACTTTTGCTACTTAATGTTCACACATGGATAAATGTGTGCTGTTTGAGTTCATTTTTTGATGCTTGAGTTAATTATATTGTGTGTTTGTGTTTTCTGAATGAGAACATGGTTAAACCTGTGCAAAATGATGGCGTTTTTGTGTTGAGTTTTGCAGAAAACACTGAGCAAATTGGAACGTGTGTGCAAACAGCTGAAATGTGTTAAAAGTTTTAAGAAATGTGTCTTTGTTTCGAGAACTGTACTGTATGAATGGTTTGGAAAAATTGGGTCAAATTAATCAGTTATAGTGTGTTAGCAATCGAGAAAAACTGTAATACAAAACATAAATAAATCTGTCAGGACAGTGCCAAGGAGCTCAGGCAGATGGCGGGGAACGTCACTAGATTGTAGCAGCTCTTGTTCATAAAGGTGATCTAAAAATACTGCATTATCTATGCTAGAAAGGATCAGTATACTTGTAATTCACTACCTTATAGTAAACTGAAGTTTGTCTGGTTCATGACTTATTTTCTTGCCAAAAAATCCATTAAAATTTTAAATGACATTGAGTGTACTTGTCTTGAATGACAACGAAATATGACAAAGAATTGATTTTGTGTACCGCTAAAGCACAGAACTCATAATGTCAAGGTCATGCACTTGATTTCCAGCACAGAAACGCACGCACTGATAAAATGCACACTTTGAATCCACTGTAAGTCTCTTCGGATGAAAAGCATCTAAAATGCATACATGTAAAATGTCAGTCAAAGACAAAATGAGTCTTGAGAAGGAAAAGATGGTAACGGGAATGCTGTCTTCAACAATTTTCAAGAAACAAAACCGTAGAAAATGCAGTAAATGACAAATGTTAAAGGAGTTCATCTAAAATTGGAAATTCAGAATGCGATTTGCAAAGTTCTTGCAGAGAAAGTGAGAAATTATAAAATGTATACCTTGAATGCAATGAAAGTCACTTTGAAACAACATATTTGTCAAATGCATAAATGTATTTCTTGCCTAAATGCTTGCATTTCTTGTACACTGTTGATTGTCTATTTCTTATTTTGTTTTTATTTCTCTTTCTTGTTCCCTTTTAATAAAGTGTTATTCTTTTGTTAATTGTACAGCGCTTTGGTCAACATCGCTGTGTTCAAATGCTCTATAAATAAACA
>NW_015506275.1:433181-439283 GCF_001515645.1 Sinocyclocheilus grahami
TGGAGGCTCAGAAAGCTCTCGGATTTCATCAAAAATATCTTAATTTGTGTTACGAAGTGAGGGTGAGTAGTTAATGACAGAATTTTAATTCTTCGGTGAACTAACCCTTTAATGGGAACATTAGAAAAATGTTCTTAGAATGTATTTTTGTTAGCTGGGTATTTGTGACCCTGTTCCACAAAACCAGTCTTAAGTCGCTGCGGTATATTTGTAGCAATAGCCAACAAAACATTATATGGGTCAAAATTAACGATTTTTCTTTTATGCCAAAAATCATTAGGATATTAAGTAAAGATCATGTTCCATGAAGAGATTTTGTAAATTTCCTACCATAAATATATCAAAAGTTAATATTTGATTAGTAATATGCATTGCTAAGGACTTAATTTGGACAACTTTAAAGGCGATTTTCTCAATATTTAGATTTTTTTTGCACCCTCAGATTCCAGATATTCAAATAGTTGCATCTCGGCCAAATATTATCCTATCCTAACAAACCATACATCAATGGAAAGCTTATTTATTCAGCTTTCAGATGATGTATAAATCTTTATTTCGAAAAATATACACACTGGTTTTGTTGTCCAGGGTCACATTTATATTCTGCTTTGTTCTCAGAGTTATAACCCATAAGTACTCCTCCAAATATTATGAAATTGGCAGATGCTTCTATCCAAAGCAGCTTACATCGCATTCAGGCTATATATTTTATCAGTTCATGCATTCTGTTGGAATTGAAACCAAGACCATGGGGTTAGCGCAATGGTCAACTGTTTGACTTACAGCAATAGCATATAAGCCACAACGTGTGCCAGACTTCACAAAAATCTGACTATGCTAGTCTACGGAAACAAAGTCTGTGAGCCTTCATCCTGATTCCTCTCCTCCCGTCCCTGCACCCTCCCTCTCCTCCTTCCCTCCTCTCGATGGGCATTGATTACCCAGAGCCTGACGCCCGGGCCCCATCGAGGAGTAAGTGGATACAGCTCTTTACCGCCTACAAGCTTGCATGCGCCCCTGCAGGGACGGGTCAAGGTAAATGAATAGTGTTCTCGCACATAGTAGATATCGCTAATGTATCTGCTATTGATAGAGTGAGACAAGCTTCGCCTCTTCGCCTTTACTTACAGATTTTCTCGATTGCTAACACACAATTCATGAAACAATTCACCATTTACTCACACACAATCTCAGATCAAAACAATGTTACAAAAACCTCCTTTTGGGAAATAGAAATCCTTTTGCTAGTCAATGACTGTTACAGTATACGACATAAATAGAGGGATGCAGATACAGTAAAATTTAAGAAAAGTTTACTTTCGTTACACTACTGTAAAGAGATCTTACAGTAGATGAAAAGCACTAGAAGAGAAAAGTTCAAAAACCAAACAACAGAATATACAGTAAACACACATTGGAATATACTGTCAGTAACTGTAAATAAATTAATTCATTCATTCAGCATCCTCTGTCAAATTGCATTACAGTATTGGTAGTATCCTTATTTGTTATAGCAGTTTCTAAGTCTTCTGACAAAAGACTTCTCTGCCTCCCCTAGACAGTCGTCTCTCAGTTCTGTAAAAATAGAGTACATGTAAGGACTACTTGGCTACAAATAAATTCAACAGTAATGAGTTTGAGGGTGTACAACATGTGCTACAGTATTTACTGTACATAGAATAATGAAAGTTCTCTCATCTGAAGTACTGCCGCTATGTACTGTAATTATATTGAATGTGTATTGTGTAAATAGTATTGAAACCTTTTAGATGAGCCTGTAGGCCAACGTCCCTCATGGTCAGTCCATAATGCTTTGTATTTCATCAGGAACAAAACACATAATCAACTGTGCTCTTGTTCATATCATCCTGAGATTCTGACCTGTGTGTCATCACTTTTGCTACTTAATGTTCACACATGGATAAATGTGTGCTGTTTGAGTTCATTTTTTGATGCTTGAGTTAATTATATTGTGTGTTTGTGTTTTCTGAATGAGAACATGGTTAAACCTGTGCAAAATGATGGCGTTTTTGTGTTGAGTTTTGCAGAAAACACTGAGCAAATTGGAACGTGTGTGCAAACAGCTGAAATGTGTTAAAAGTTTTAAGAAATGTGTCTTTGTTTCGAGAACTGTACTGTATGAATGGTTTGGAAAAATTGGGTGCTGCATGTTTGTTTGTTTACACTGATTGTTCACTGAAGCTATGTTGATTGGCTCATATCTCACCTGTAGCGACAAGACCAGCTTTTACCAAGAAAGAAAGGAGTGTTATACACACACACACACACACAAAATTGCTCTCACTCAACGGCCAGGAAAATTACTGACCACCACAAAATTGCAATAAAATTAATCTCAAGGTTTCAGTCCATTACATTTCAAATTGATCTCTCTTCAGATATTTTCTCCCTCCTCACCTTCCCTCCTTCTGTTTCATGTATCATGATACAGGATATAATAACATATAAATGGCCTCACACTAGATTGACAAATAACCAGAGAAAAGTAAAAATGATAGATCTGTACAGTTATTTTCTATTTACAAACTAATTATCTTCACACTGTTATGTTTTACTAATGTCCACAATAATTATTAATATATAATATAATATAATATAATATAATATAATATAATAATATTCATACTTTGACAAGCTTGACAAAAAAAAAATTATATAAAAAAATAAACAAAATTCAAAATGTACAAAGTTGCATTAGTGATTTCATAAAACTTGCCTGCTTCTTGGAGAGCTGTGAGCTCAGCAAAGTTTCCATATGGAAGCTATTGTTATTTCAAAATCACACCCTTCAATTTAAAGGCCAGAACATATGAATGGGCACAGCAGGATACAAAAGCATTGTATTACCGTCAATTTATGTGGCAGTTTCAGACTTCACAAAAATGTCTGTAGTGTTTTGATCGAAGGAGACTTATTCAGTTACACATGTGGAGACAGATGGATTGTATTATCGGAAATTCTCAACGAGATAGAAACTCAAATCTGTCCATGCTGAATGGTTTCCTTTTCAATAATGCACACTTTACCCCTCAGAGATGTCATCAGGTTGTGTGCTGACAGATATCAGGGTCATATTTTTGCTGTCACTGTATTCTTCCTCCAATAGCGTCTGTCTGCAGTAATCAAAGAAGAGAAACATTATGTGAGCGGTTTTGACGAGCGCAGGAATCATGTCTTGTTTTGGCGCCACGTTGCCTTGTGCTTCGCGAAGACGAGACCGTTTTCTTCAATAGTTTGCTACCTTATTTTCAGAAGACACTCGCAGGTGTAACTGCAATGGTAATTCACAGTTTGGCCTCAAAATAACAACTAAGGTCAAAGTTTATTCACATATAATTTGAAGATGTAGGCTACTAAACAATCATATAATAGAGCGAGTGCCCACTTTTTCAGTGACCTTGGTTCCAGAAGTATTTTTCCCATTTATTTTCTCCTTACAGATTTCAAAATATCCTGAATAAACAGGTCTAAGCCATGAAGCAAACCAACCAGAGATTAATCACAAAAAAATCACAGAAAATGAACTACAATCCCATAAAGCAATGCGAAATAACATTAAACTAAATGGTACACAGCAGCACAGCCGGACCTTTTCCCCTGCTGCCATCCAGCGATACTAAAAGAGCTTACTAAAAGAGCTTGGCGTTGTTGCAAATGCCACACCGTTACTGCGATGACGGCCACAAAGAGTGCGTTTCCTGCTTGGGGAAATCCCAAGAGAGAGTGTTCTCCTGTCCTTTTCTCTCAGCCTAATCAGCATCCCTCTGCTGGCGAGAGTGACCTGATCTCATTTGGGGGAAGTGAGGACGAGCTGCTTAATGACAGCATGTCATTAACAGCACTGGACGCAGAGGAGCTGTTGTGCTCGGTGACTGACCCCACCCCCTCGCCATCGTCCATGCCCAGCGCCGTCAAAGAGTGGTCTCCGCCAGAGGAGCCCTCCCGCAGCCGTCTGGATGAGTGGTTCATGCCGGGGCGCCACCAAGCCCCTCGTCAGCGTTCCTCTCCGTTCTTCTCGGAGGTCCATGATGAGCTCACCAGATCGTGGCACGCTCCCTACTCCGCCTGCTTTCGTGCTTCTACTTCATCCACCCTCACTTCCATCGACGGCGCTGAAGAGAAGGGGTACGATAAGCTGCCTCCTCTGGATGAGTCGTGAACGCGCACCTCTGCCCGCCCACGGCTATCGGTTGGAGAGCAAAGGCCGCTCACCCGTCCAAGCCGTGTAGGACCACTTCAGCTCTCGCTGGACGTGACTCCACTTCAGCTGGACAGGCGGCTTCGGTGCTTTATTCAATGGCGGTCCTCCAGGTCTTCCAAGCCAAGATCCTCGCTTCCTCTGACAAATCTGGCCTGGACCCCGCAATCCTCAGGGAGCTGAGGAGCGTAACCGACCTGGCTCTGCGCGCCACCAAGACCACCGCTCAGGTGATCGGGAGATCGATGGCCAGTCTTGTGGTGCTCGAGCGCCATTTGTGGCTGACGCTTACAGAGATCAAGGATGCGGATAAAGTCCCCTTCCTCGATGCTCCACTCTCTCCCAAGGGTCTCTTCGGACCGGCGGTCGAAGGATTCGCTGAGCGCTTCACAGAGGCACAGAAATCGTCCCAGGCTATGCAACATTTCCTGCCTAAGCACTCCAGCTCCACTGCTGCCTCTGCTCGCCCTAAGTCTGCGCCGACTCTGCAGCCCGCGCAGCAGACGCGGGGACGCTCTCGCTCGGCCAAACTCTACCCTCTTCCTAAGTGCCAGGGACCCCGAACCAAGATTGCGTTGGACCTGGCGCCTCAGGCGTCATCCTAATCTGCGAGACAGGAAGAGGACGGACCACCCCTCAAGTAGCCTCTCTTAGACCTCTTGACACCCCGTTCAACTCCGGGTGCAGAGGGTATTGTGTTTTGTGCAAACAACAGGTCCGTTCATGCGCCCAAGAATTTTGTCAGCATCGGTAACCAAACCAAAGGGCTTCCAGTCACGAAGCAAAGACTCTCCAGATGGATAGTAGACTCCATCTCGCTAGCGTACTCTTCTTTGGGCCTTCAATGCCCCATTGGAGTACGGGCCCACTCGACTAGAGGCATCGCCTCGTCTTGGGCATGGTCCGGTGGTGTGTCCATCGCAGATATTTGTGAGGTGGCCGGCTGGGCCTCGTCTTCCATATTCACAAGGTTTTATAACCCGGAAGTCCCGGCCTTGCAGGCCAGGGTCCTTTCCGCTTGAAGAGACACGCGCTGCATAAACAAATCTGGCAGAGAGCCCTTGGCGATATCACGCTCAAGTTCTCTGGCATTAGTTCACCTGTTAGCTCTCGACCCCTGGGTGTCGAAGTTACAGGAGTACTCTGGAGCGATTAACCAGGCGATTAACTGGAACGATTAACCGGGTGTGACCTCAGGAAGCTCAGCCCGTCTTAGCCTTGGGTTGTTGTTAACATCTCTATGGGCATTGGTTGCTTATGGAAGTTTGATCAGTCGTTCCACTACATTAACACGGCATGATTGTACTATGTTCCCATAGCGTCTTAAGACAAGACGCAGTACGAGTGTAGTATCGAAAGGGAACGCACTCGGTTACTATCATAACCTCGGTTCCCTGAGATAAGGAATGAGTACTGCATGGCTAGCCGTGCTATGCAGCTGCAAAACTCAGTCATCGCTTCAGTCAAAGTAACCTGAGAATCCTGTGGCGAGCGCCCGCTTATATAGCCAGATGCCCCGCCCATTCTGGCGGGCTTTTGTAGGCTTTGGTGGGCTTCGTCACCATAGGCTCGTGCAGCTCTGCATTGGTTAATTTTTAATACACTGCACGAACCAATGGCCATGCAGTTTCACTGCGTGATTGAAAAAAGTCTTATCTGTACATAGTAAATGCAGTTATTTTTAAGCGGTTGTTGACATCCTATCTAAAATGTGATTTAGCCCCCAAAAAAACAAAACAACAATAACGTTACCACTCTAATATGTCTTGCAATATCCGTGCGTGCAAAAGTTTTGCTCGATCCTCTTGTTCAATATTCTCTGGGTCTGAATCCGGCTCAAATTGATATGGCAATATTGACGCCATCCTTAACTAAACCGGAGG
>NW_015506275.1:439449-463174 GCF_001515645.1 Sinocyclocheilus grahami
TTTCGTTGTGAAAGTGAAACTACTTTGTTTGGTCTTCCAAAAGAGGACACGACTAGAAATCAGTGGTTAAGTTGTGTGGTTAAGTTGTATTTACAACACTTCAACCCAAATATTCAGATGTGTGCAGCACATTTTATGGAGGACTGTATCCTGATCCTGGGAGAGTAGACTACAATGCCGGCTGTTCTGACTCAGAGACTGTAAGTAAATATTTTATATTTAAAGAGTTTTTATATTTTAAATACTTAAAGCGAGTTTTTTGGGCAGTGTAGAGTAGGGCTTGTTGTTTGTCATTTCACCGATCACAAATGCAGACATGGTTTTATGTTTATGCGGCGCGATACAACGCAACGCGTAAAAAGACAGTATAAGTCATTATAATCCATAATTATGTCCTCACTGGATGCAACGAATTCCTCGTTTATAATGGGTTTTCATATTTTTGAATCATCGTTCCGGCCTGACAGGGCATCATAACAGTATGGTAGAGGCGTAACATTTCCGTCTCAGGCTTGAGGTATTCGGTCAATCACAACGCACTGGATAGCTGGCCAATCACAGCACACCTCACTTTTTCAGACCGATGAGCTTTGTAAAAATCAACACGTTTCAGAAAGGCGGGGCATAGAGCAGAAACAATAATGTACAGTATGTGGAAAATAATGTGTTTTTTTAACCTTAAACCGCATAAACACATTTCATTACACCAAATACACAAAATAATGTTCTTTTTAGCAGCATCGTATGACCCCTTTAATAGAAAGTTAAACAACAACATTTATTTGAAACATCTTTGTAACATTTTAAGGGCCCTATTTTAACGATCTAAGTGCATGGTCTAAAGCGCACGGCGCAGGTGCACTTAGGGCGTGTCCGAATCCACTTTTGCTAGTTTAACGACGGGAAAATGGTCGGCGCGCGGGGACGCATGGTCTAAATGGGTTGTCCATATTCTCTTAATGAGTAATGGGTGTTTTTTGGGCATGCAATAAACCAATCAGAGTGTCATCTTCCATTCCCTTTAAGAGGCAGTTGCGCACATGCCATGGCGGATTTGCTATTTACACGGCAGAATTTGCAAGCGCAAAGACAGAACGCATCTCCAGAGAGGAAACGGATCTGCTCGTGCGAGAGCAAATAGGTAGCGTAATTCTGATACATGCCATGGCTATCCATTATGACATGTAGGCATTTTTATATTCATGTAGCCTACACCATAATAATATTTTACATTTTAATCTTTTATTGTTTCATATTTAAAAATGTTTGTGTGCTGCTGTTCTGCCTCTACTTTTTTTCTAATTAATTGAAAAAGTATTTGATTACACAACCACGATGTACACACTCGTGGATTTCGAAGAAAAGTTGCTGATAAGAAAAAAAAAATCAGTTTTCCATGGACTGATGCTGCTGTCTATAGGCTCTAAGAGGTATATTTCCACCTACACCTCTCCATAAGCAAACCTTCTCTGATGATACAAAATGTTAATCATCTGTTGGCCTGCACTGCTCTCGCTCATTCAGGAACTAGATGTTGCATAATTTAGGAGCAGCAGGGCTCTGATAACTAAATTTAATATGCAAATATAGATTCTTAAACCACCTCTTACACAAGTCTGTGAGCTTATTTTATGTCTGTGTTCGGCATGAATGATTAGCACAGGTGAATCCAAATATAAAGAGACATTTCACAAATGAAGCCAGAACCTGTCATGTTACAAAGGTCCAAGATTTTATGGTGATATGGAAAAGTGCAAATGTACAGATGGCGTAATGTCCTCAGGCTTTAGTGTATTGTTAAGGTTCAGATCAAAGAGTCCTGTGTGACACTAAAACACTGTGCTTTGGTGTTGTGCTGTTCTTGCAGCATAATGGACTGTTTTTGCACAAGCAAAATAACTGGAAACATATGACATTAAATGTGCAAGTCTTCTGAAGTAAAAATGGTTGCATTTTCATTGAAAATAAGGTCAATAGTCACATGGATTACTATTATGATAGGCCTACTATTTATCATGATATTGGGGACTTGACAGACACGGTCACTATGAACTTCTGTACATAAATATGCAACAGTTATTACAGTTTTACTGTTGTTAAAAAAACTATATGAAAATTATTTTAAAAAAAATGAATTTTGTGTTCCACAGAAAGTCTTCTGATCATGCAAGAAATAAAAGGCTGCAATGATCACAAAGATTATTAAAGTAAAAAAAAAAAAAACATATGCACATTAAAACATACATGTAATAAAACAAATATCTCAGTTCTGAGTGGTCTGCTAGATAATACTGGTAACTATGGTAACTAGGATTTACACAAGCTTCAGTCTCGATCCAGAACACCTGAGAAGACATGATGCCAACCCTGAAACAGTATGCAGAACGTCTCAGGTTACGTATGTAACCATGGTTCCTCGAGGGAATGAGACGCTGCGTCGGAATACGCTTTGGGAACGCCTTCTGTGACCACACTCTGAACCACATGTACATCTATTATTCCACTCATTTAATTACATGTAACAATTTAAAAGCTCATCAGTATTCATTGATATAATTTAGTACAATAGAAGATCTTGCACTGCCTGGTGCCACACTCTTAAAAGTGTCATATATTTGAATGGACACATGCAGTATGCAACATTTTCATTGAAACAGTATACTTTTTTCTGTCTGTTCCTTACAAAGCTATTGCTTAACTTAGAATCTACCTCTTATATATAACATCTCTCTCTCTATATAAAACATCTTATTTTTCAACATTAAAATAAGCTATTTCCTGTGAATATTAATAAAAAACTTCTAATAAGAGCAGGAAACGGTCAATATTTGTGTTATAAGCCACTGTTTATGATTATGATAATAAACTAAAATAACATGATAACAAATACCAGTTTGCAATATTAGGCAGCATAATGGACTGTTTTTGCACAAGCAAAATAACTGGAAACATATGACATTAAATGTGCAAGTCTTCTGAAGTAAAAATGGTTGCATTTTCATTGAAAATAAGGTCAATAGTCACATGGATTACTATTATGATAGGCCTACTATTTATCATGATATTGGGGACTTGACAGACACGGTCACTATGAACTTCTGTACATAAATATGCAACAGTTATTACAGTTTTACTGTTGTTAAAAAAACTATATGAAAATTATTTTAAAAAAAATGAATTTTGTGTTCCACAGAAAGTCTTCTGATCATGCAAGAAATAAAAGGCTGCAATGATCACAAAGATTATTAAAGTAAAAAAAAAAAAAACATATGCACATTAAAACATACATGTAATAAAACAAATATCTCAGTTCTGAGTGGTCTGCTAGATAATACTGGTAACTATGGTAACTAGGATTTACACAAGCTTCAGTCTCGATCCAGAACACCTGAGAAGACATGATGCCAACCCTGAAACAGTATGCAGAACGTCTCAGGTTACGTATGTAACCATGGTTCCTCGAGGGAATGAGACGCTGCGTCGGAATACGCTTTGGGAACGCCTTCTGTGACCACACTCTGAACCACATGTGAAATCAGTCCAATAGCTGGGCGAGACGTCACGGGCGGGTGATGTCATGGCCAGGAAGCTATGAAAGCACGTGCGGCGGAGCCGGCGTCAGCTTCAGGAATGAAGCAAGTGCCGGCAGGGATGCCGGAAGTATGGCACCAAGACGCAGCGTCTCGTTCCCTCGAGGAACCATGGTTACATACGTAACCTGAGACGTTCCTCTTCAGGAACTCGAGCTGCGTCGGAATACGCTTTGGGAACGAGAATTCCCACGCCGCCAGACTTGCAAATCCCTGCCTAGTGTGGAAGAGCACAACTAAGGCGAGAGAAAGGGGAGCCAGGAGTGGCTAAAGTAGGCGGGGCCCGCCGTCCCGAAGGCCAACTTCTGCAGGAGTGAGCCTTGACCCCCAAAGGAGAGGGGAGATCAGAGGACTCGAGGCTATGTAATAGTATCCTGATCCACCACTTAGCATAATCTTCTCTGGCTGGAGGCCTCGGCCTCAGCGCACCACGGAGGAAACATGTAAGAAGAGGGTGTCTTCCAACTGAATGGCCACCGAGAGGGGCGTGGTAGGCCGCAATGGCCGCCACAAAGACCTCTAGGGTGGAGTGGATCAACCCTGTGGATAAACAGGCCTGCAGGAACTCCAGAACTGTACCAAACGGGCAGTTAGCTGGGTTGGGCCGGCGGTCTCCGCAGAAGTACAGTTTCCTCGTAGAGGGAGCTCTGGATGGAGGATGGTCTCAACAACCTCAGTTGAGAGACCGGAAGTTATGAGTTGTGCCTCCTCAAAGGCCACACCCACAGCTTCCACAGCTCCGGGCGGGGGCGCGCCCTCCGCCTGTGAGAGGAGATCTCTCCTGACGGGAATCTCCCATAGAGCGCCATCGAGGAGAGAAATCAGGCCTGAGACCCAACTCGGCCCGGCCGGAACGGGGATACTCACAACAGACGGGCCTGTCCCGGCGCACTCTCTCCAGAACTCCCGGGAGGCAGAAAAATCAGAGGAAAGGCGTACAGACGATGCCTCGGCCACGTCTGTACCATGGCATCCAGCCCCAGTGGAGCTGGATGAGTCAAAGAGAACCAGACGGGACAGTGCGATATCATATGAGTCGCAACAGGTCCACCTGAGCCTGGCCAAACACTCTCCATATCTGCTTCACCACCTCGGGGTGAAGCATCCATTCCCCAGGCCTCGGCCCCTGCCTCGACAGGATGTCAGCTCCCAAATTGAGATGCCCAGGAATGTGAACTGCTCTAGCGAGATGAGTTTGCCCTGGGACCACACAAGGATCTGGTGTGCCAGCTTGTACAAGGGGCTCGAACGTAGACCTCCCTGGTGGTTGATGTAAGAGACCACTGCTATGTTGTCAGTGCGCACCAACACATGGTGACCTCTTAGGTCTGGGAGAAAGTGTTTCAGAGCTCGAAACACAACCAGCATCTCCAGACAATTGATATGCCACGTCAGATGGCGACCACTCCACAGACCGTGGGCAGGGTGGCCACTCATGACCGCACCCCAACCGGTGAGGGATGCGTCCGTCGCTAGCATTATGCGGTGACAAGGAGCTCCCAGCACCGGGCCCTGAGACAAGAACCAAGGTTTCCTCCACCTCCGCGTGACCTTAGAGCATGCAAAGCGGGTTTCCCCTCGGGGAGAACCCCTTGGTCTTGAGCCACCACTGTAGGGGTCTCATGTACAGCAGGCCAAGAGTTATCACGTTTGACGCAGCTGCCATCAGACCCAGCAGTCTGGAACTGCTTGACAGTGAGTGACTGGCCTCCTCTTACTCTCACGACTGTGGTGAGGATTGACTCGATCCGAGCAGGAGACACGTGCCTGCATTGTGGTTGAATCCCACACCACGCCCAGATAAGTGGTTATCTGTACTGGAGAAAGCACACTTTTCTTGGCGTTAAGGCTTAACCCCAGCTCTTTCGAGTAAGCGAGAACGACATCCGCTATGATTGAGCTAATATCAACCAATCGTCGATGTGGTTGAGTCGTGAAAGTGTGGGGTGAGAGTGCAAGGCCAAAGGAACACACTGGTATTGGTAGGCTTTTGCCCCCAAAAGCGAACCTCAGGAACTTCCTATGATGAGGAAAGATGGAGATATGTGCATCTTTTAGATCAATCGTGACACACCAGTCCTTGAACTTGGTCTGAGACACGACCTGTTTGAGTGCGAGCATGCTGAACTTCAGTCACATGACTGAGCAGTTCAATTGGCGCAGATCTAAAATAGGACGCAACCCCCCATCCTTCTTCGGAACAATGAAGTTCTGGCTGTAGAACCCGGAGTCTGTCTCGTGCGGAGGGACCACCTTGATGACCTCCTTCTTTAAGAGAGTAACTACTTCTTGTTCTAATACCAGAGCGTGCTTGGGACCCACTAGAGTGGGGGAGCCCCGTTGAATCGAGGTGGACGAGAACCGAACTGGATTCTGTAGCCTCTTTCTACAGTACGCAGGACCCATTGATGCACATTTGGCAGTAGCTTCCACGCTGCTAAATAATCTACTAAGGGAATCAGTCTCTCGAGACTGATCTCTGGTGTGCCCAGAACGCCCATCTAGCTGCTCTAGATACCTCCGTAGAGCCTCTTAGTACCGCTACGTTTCCGGGCGGTAACTGAGAGAAGCGCTCGCCGCTCCCTGGAACACGGCAGGGTTGGCAGACCGACCTTCTGAGGGTACTGAGGAGAGACGGGCACCGTGTAATGCGGTGTGAACCTCTCTTCCCCAGAGGGGCCTGCCCTCCGAGGTCCTGAGCCACAGCATCAGGACTCTCATAACTGAAGTCTCCTATTGAAAATGATGGTCCTCAGACCCACGTTGTCTGCTAGGAAGACTAGACCAGAGCCTGCTCGGGGCAGGACCCAATGAAGCACACTTGGCAGGGGCTCCCACACCGCCAGGTGACCTCCTAAGGGACCGCAGACCCGCCTTCCGATAGAAGCCTTCGGCCTGGGAGCGCCACTCTGACTCTAGACTCTGCGGAGTACGAGAAGTGAGGCAGTAACAACTGTGCTTCGCTCCCAAGCAGACAACAAACAAACTGTGTGTATCCCCACCCGTAAAGTAATGCGAGCAGGGAGGAACACACAGCCTGAACGCTGCCTCCTCGCCCCTTAGGTGTTTGATTTTGTCTTGGAATTTTGTGACAGACAACACTAAATAAGACTCACAAACAGATATCAGACTGACACACACACAGAGCGCTTGCTGAATGACAAAAAGCTGATGCCGGCTCCGCCTCATGTGCTTTCATAGCTTCCTGGCCATGACATCACCCGCCTGTGACGTCTCGCCCAGCTATTGGACTGATTTCACATGTGATTCAGAGCGTGGTCACAGAAGGCGTTCCCAAAGCATATTCCGACGCAGCTCGAGTTGCTCAAGAGGAACTACCAAATTTTGCTATAAGTTTGATTGCATCATATAATAATTGCTGTTAATAGTGTTCATTGTCTGTTTGATTACATCTTTAATTGATTTTTCCGTACATTTCTGCCATATGTACATTGACAGTCACCACTGAAAAGCTACTACTAAATATTGTAGAAACTTAATTTTCTGTAAAGTTGCTTCAAATGATTTGTATCGTGAAAAGGGCTATACAAATAAACTTGAATTGAAATTAAATTAATTGAATTGAATACTGAGTGCATTTGTGTCAATGCGTGTGAATGGCTCCTTGCAGCTGTAAAGATTCCCGACTGGAAGCTGTAAGACAGACCATCTGAGCTTTCAGTCCGATGTTTGCTGTTGCTGGTGGCCCCTTCCGACTAAACACGCACCCACACCCACGCATATCCATCTATTATGTTTATAGCATTTTACATCAAATTGATTTGGTTCACTGTGAAAAATTATCAACTGAATCCCATACTGAGACTAAAATGTAATGTATTTCCCACAGTTCCATGATGGTTTTGAACTCAATTATTCCTCTATATGTAACAGTGAGCCTTAAGGTTATGGGATATTAAAATTAACAGACCATGACATTAATTTCATCATTAACATCATTGTGTGTATCAAACACTAAGCAGGTAAACAAACCATCAAATAAATTATGTTAAATATATTTAGACAGTTTACATTAAATTTATGACTGATTTGATTCCACATAACATTAATTTTTAGATGGTTCAGATAATATGGTAAATAATAAGAGAGTTCATATACAGACACTAGAGGGCGATATTTATTACTACTTGTCTTGATTTTCTATACTGTAGCTAAATGTTTTAAGCTGTGACTTTGTTGAAACTGTAATGACTGCTCAATTTAAGTGTCATTTCATTCACTTTACATGCTTTGTAATGATATTTGCAGCAGGGGAGAGCGGGGCGCAACTTAACACTTTGTGGCTTTCTCAGTTTGTATAAATCCACTTGGGGTTCAGATTATTTCCTTTTTTCCACATTATTTTAACACCTGTCTGATGCAAATATATGGCATTGTTTCATTAATACAGGGTATACTTTTTTTCTTTAATTACCTGAAAACGTTAACACTTTATAATCAATTTTATTAATAAATCATTAACAAATGTTATAGAATTATTAAAGGAACATTAGTTAATATAAATTGAAATGGCTAAAAACATGAGATAATGTGCTTGTTAATGTTTACTAATAAACATATTAAACATTACCTAATGATTGATAGATCATTATTTCATGTAAATTAAAATGCTTTCAAATGTCATATGATCATTCACTTCTTGAAAATCTACAAGGATTTTTTTAACAGATGTTATAAAATTAATAAAAGGTTTTGTTAATGTGCAACACTTTTGCTGCTGAGAGGGTGTGACATGGGTAAGGTTAGGGACTGGTTTGGTGGTATGGGTACGATTAAGGGTTAGTTAAGTGTTCAATAGTGTCAGGGGTCAGTTTTATCAGGGTTTGATAAAAGATGAATGACATATTTTCTTGAAAGAAATATTTATTTTCTCCTGTTGATGTATGATTCAAGAATATTCAATTTAATGATACACAGTAGTATAATAATATAAGTATTGAGGCAATAAAAATAAGTTTTGCGCCCGAATAACAATGTATGTTTTAGCAAGCATTTAGCTAGCTACCCTTTACACAAACATTGTTACAGCAGCTAAAGGTCCAATGCCCATAAAGATACTAATAATTAGTAAATGTTTATAAACATTACAATTAATAAATGACTTAAAATAACACAGATAAGATGACATAAAATAGAATCTACACAACAAATGAAGACCAAATATATGACCTTTATCTGTGAATTAATGAATAATTTTACCATGAATAGATTGTGAAGTGCTTAAAATTACCAATTAAGCTATTTAAAAAAAAAAAAGAGAATTAGGTTATGTGAACTGAAGTTTAATGACATTAAATTTAAATTTGACATTAAAATTAATTACATTTGCTAGCATTCAAAAGTATATTAAATAAACTTGTCATCATTGTATAATTTCCTTTAAAACAACTTGTAGATTTAAAAAAAAAAAAGTGCATGAATGTATGAACTGAAAGTTTAATGACATTTGTAAGCATTAAATAATGATCCGCTAAGCATTATATAGTGTTTGTTAATGATTTATCAATGAAGCTTTTAATCATTGTAAACCATCTGTCAAAATCATTTGAAGATTTTTTTTCACAGACGGCCTCCTTAGCCGTGACAGGACAAACAGGAAGTTCATAGGTGGGTACTACTGACACCTCTGGAGGTTCTACAGTAGTGCCCTCAGGATACAGGGAGCGCTCAGCAAAAGGTTCCTTCGACCTTGACCTGACAGGTTGAAAGTGCGTTTTTGGGTGCCACCACCACGGAAGGAGCTGAAGCGAACACCGCCGCTTCGGGAGGTTCTGCAGCATGCGCCGCCACCTCTGGAGAAACTGCAGCGGGCACCACTACCTCAGGAGATTCTGCAGCTTCAGCCTCCACCTCTGGAGACCTAATAGTGGGCGCTGCCGCCTCTGGGAGTTCTGTGGTGGTGTATGCAGCCCAAACACACCAAAAAGCGATCCCCATCAGGGGAAACACTTCAGACAGAGGAATTAGTTCAGGAACAGAAGAGTTAGAGTGAGTAGGTTTGGGGATACCAGCTGTGCGTGCAGACACCAGTGGTGTATCCTCACACTAGATACCAGACTGGGATACCGAAAGACTGACCTTGAAGATCTGGGTGCAACAGACAGGACATGACAAGACTCCTGACGATCAGCTGTGACGTGACGTGACGTGACTCTGGACGATCAGCGGTGACGTGACTTGCCTCATGACGATCAGCTGTGACGTGACTTAGTTCATGAAGATCAGGTGTGATTTGACCAGACTCATGATAATAAACTGTGACTAGACTCGACTCAGGAAGATCAACTGTGACTAGACTTGACTCAGGAAGATCAGCGGTGACCTGACTTGACTCATGATAATGAACTGTAACTTGACTTGACTCATGACGATCAGTTGTGACTTGACTGAACTCAGGAAGAACAACTGTGACTAGACTCGACTCAGGAAGATCTGTTGTGACTTGACTAGACTCGTAATAATGAACTGTGACTTGACCTGAGTCATGATGATCAACCGTGACTTGACTGAACTCAGGGAGATCAGCTGTGATTTGACTGGACTCATGACGATCAGTTGTAACTAGACTTGACTCATGGAAATCAGCTGTGACTAGACTTGTCTCATGACGATCAATTGTGACTTGACTTGACTCATGATGATCAACGGTGACTTGACTTGATTCAGGAAGATCAGCTGTGACATAACGGGGCGCTGTTGTGTCCGCCATTTTGCGATCAGGCTCCGCTGTAGCCACCATTTTGTGAGCGTACTCTGGTACAGCCACCATTTCAGTCACAGACACTTTGTCGTGTTCTTCCTCCGTGACACCCACAGTAAACAAAGAGTCAGTCAACAAAGCATAATCCATAAACTGAGCGAGAGACGAATGTGGACCCTGGCCTCTAAGCTTAGACCTAAGAGATCGATTAATGCCATCACAAAAAAAAAAAACTCGATCAAAAGACAGTCCGGTAAATCTGAATAGTGCACGATTGCTAAAAATTCTCTTGTGTGTGTGTGTGTGATCAGTGCATTCAGCTGTGTGCGTGTAATCAGTGCAATGGTTGATGGGAAATGCAGTCCAGGGTGATGTGTAACAGTCTGTGTGGTGTGAGAGTTAATGTAATGGGAGAAGGGTGACCTCTGATGGCAAAGAGACGGAAGTTCAGTGACAGTTATCTCATATTATTAGCTATTTACTAATGGTCTGTTAAGCATTATAGTGTTTGTTAATGATTTCTTAATTAAATTTATTATAAAGTGTTACCAAAAATACAAACTAAAATGTTTTGTAAATAAAAGATAACTGTAAAATAAGAGCAAACTTTTAATAATTAAAAATAAACTAATTTTGGAGTTTGACAATGAATGCACTGCAAAACACAGCTATAAAGCATAGGTCAAAACAGGCGAAACAGATAAAGAAACACATTCAGAAAACTGCAGTTGAAATAATTTCTGAACATTGTGGTTCTCCCTTTCAGTCTTTATTCACCTTTCTCTCATGGGTTCTCATTTGAATATACGTCAGATAGTGAATTGGTGGGTTTTTGTTAAATGTGAGCCAAAATCATCACAATTAAAATAACCAAATACTTAAACTACTTCAGTCTGTGTGCACTGAATTTATTTAATAGACGAGTTTCACAATTTGAGTTGAATTACTGAAATAAATGAACTTTTCCATGACATTCTTATTTATTGAGATGCACCTGGATGTCAATTTTTGCTAACGTCATAGAATATCATAAGATGTTTCTCAGTATTGTCTGTACTTGTGTTTTTGTGCACCTCGTTGCCGAGGACTATTCCAATTCAAAGTTCACATCTAGCCAAGCTCAGTTCCCTTTTATGTTTTATTGAAAAGCCCTATTCATTGAGGATTTATCAGGAGATGAGCCTGTCACATGATGAATGATGGGATACCTTTCTCTCCAAGGAAAGCTGAAAACTGGAAGATTTGGATTAAAAAAAAATACTTATTTCTTAAGGCTAATGTCATTGCCACGTCCAGAAAATGCAATGTGCCAATTTATTCACGTTGTAGGTAAGGAGGCTATACAAGTTTGCAATACAACAAGAAAGAATGTCAAGACAACAAGAAAGACAAAATGTATGTGTGTAATCCAAAGCACTCAATTAATAAATAGACATGCACAAAATCAATAAACAAAGAACAAACTAAGACTAAGCAAACAGAAGTTCATCGTGAGTTAAATGAAGACATGAAATGCAGCAGATTGTGCAAAATGTACGCGGCATCAAGTAGAAACTAATAAATCTACCTACAAGTTGCTTACACACTGAAGACACCAGATGTCACCAGTGGGCCAGAAGCTGCTGATCTGTGAGTATAAGGGCCAAAAGCACAGAATTCATTTTAAAGACACTCCTGCAATATTAGGAAGAGTCACATGTCAAGCATTAGGCATGATAAAAAGAGTACATGAAGTGAAAGTTTGACAACAACACTAAAATAATATGAAGATCCATTCAGTAGTCTAGGACGCATGTCAAGACAGCATCACATTCAGGGGGGGGGGGGGAATAAGAAGACAAACAAGCTCTACAGAAGTTTCTGAATATGCTGCAGTATCTTGCCAAGTTCATTCCGAATTTGTCAGAAGTAAGTGCACCCTTCAGGCAGTTGCTTGAGAGCAGCACTGGCTAGATTAAAAGCTCTGGATGCATAGGAGCGGTCTTACCGCAAGATCAAAGACCAGTAGCGTACGGATCACAAGCGAATGAAACAATCTCAAATGAAACAAAAAGAAATGCCAGATCATAACATCATAGATCAAAGATCAAGAACATTGTTCATGTACTCACAGCTGATTCAGCCATTGTATTCAGATGTGAGACATTGCATCAGTATGTCTACAGTAGAGAAGTACAAGTAGAAAGTGATCACAAGCTACTGGCGAGTATCTTTAAGGAGCTGCTCCATCAAAAACCATTGATGCTGCAGAGCATGCTGCTCAGACTCCACTAATATAATTTTTCACCATACCACTTCAGCTGAGAAGGGAAATGTTAGATAGAGTTCATAAATAATTCCTTGGCATGGTATTATTTACTGGCCAGGTATGTCAGCTCAAATAGAGAAAATTATATCTCAGTGTGCCATATGCAACAGTCACCGTAGAACCACTGATACCACATTAACCATTGATGCTGCAGAGCATGCTGCTCAGACTCCACTAATATAATTTTTCACCATACCACTTCAGCTGAGAAGGGAAATGTTAGATAGAGTTCATAAATAATTCCTTGGCATGGTATTATTTACTGGCCAGGTATGTCAGCTCAAATAGAGAAAATTATATCTCATTATATACGCCAGGAAGGCCCTGGGAAAAGATTGGCACTGGTTTGTTTCAACACAATGGTTTATGTGTGTATACTAGCTCTTCATATTTCCAGAAGTTGCGAAGCTGAATGAAACAACACGCTGTCATCGTTGCTTTCAAGTCTCTTCTAATAGCTGGACACATTGTAATGCAGTGTGATATTTGAATTTTGGTGCAGTTTTCCTCTATGTATTGTTATACTTACATTTTAAATGTAATCATTTAGCAGACGCTTTTATCCAAAGCGACTTACAATGTAGAAGCAATCAGGGCAACGAGAGAGCAACAATATACAAGTGCTGTGACAAGTTTCAGTTAGTCTAGCACAGTGCACATAGCAAGGGCGCTTAGGTCAGAACTAGCGAGTTTAGGTATATTTGTGCAGGTTGTCTTGTAGGCAAGCATCAGTACCTTGAATTTGATGCGAGTGGCTATTGGCAGCCAGTGCAAACTGATGAAGAGAGGTGTGACGTGAGCTTTCTTTGGCTCGTTGAAGACCACTCTGGCTGCTGCATTCTGGATCAGTTGCAGAGGCTTGATAGTACCTAGAGCAGTGCAGTCTCAGTTGAGTGTCATGCCAGTATGTGTGGAAACTTTTAAAGTGTGCTATATAACTAGCCCCACGTTATGTTGTGCTCTGCTCCCCATAACCAAAGAGTTTATTTTGTTACCAATAATTGAACAAATTGGTCCAGACCCTTCCTCCGAAAAAATAAATAAATAAATAAATAAATTTAAATATATATATATATATATATATATATATAAATAAATATATATATATATATACACAGTATATATAGATAGATAGATAGATGGCAAATCATTTGAACTTTGTATCAGTATGGCCTAAATAGAACGAGGCATCAGTTTACTGTCGAGGATCTGTCGTGTTGCGTCGCATCCAGTGTAGACAGCATCGCTGATCATAATGGTTCTATTGCATTTTGTCACGCTGCTCGCGTCCGGTGTAGACACGGTGTGAGTCTTCAGTTGTTTTTCAACTCTTCGTTATTGCTTTAATGCAAAGGAAACCAGTGCACCTGCCGCGCCGTTATTTGTCGGGTATGTTTAAGTAAGCTTGATATGCAACCCAGTCTCACGGCATTTCATGACATAGGCTGAATCCGAAAGCTCTAAAAGCATTCCAAGGCAGGAAGGCATCAAGGCACGTCCGAATGCAAATTCTACTTCATTTCCTGTCTCCAGAGGTACCTTCTACTGATCAAATTTTGAAGGCAGCATAGATGTATCCTTTGCTGCCTTTGATACCCCACAATCCAGTGCTTTCCTTTCCGTGACAGTTGAGCTAAAAAAATTAAGATGGCGTCTGAAAGTTGCGTTTGGTGGTCAGTTTGTGTGTGAAAGTATATTTCTGACTAACTTTTTGCACTTTTGATGTTATTTCTAGCAAAAAAATCAGTATTATAGTAATTAAATATTCGTTTAGTTATCACCAAAACTCGTTCTATTTTGTTGTAGATCATTAAACTGTTACGCTGCCTCAGAAGCCTGTCCGTTTCATGAGGTGCCTCCGTGCAAAGACGCTGCCTGCAAAGTCATTGCTTCATAAGGCAGCGAGGCAGCAAGTCAGCTGCCTAAGCTTTCGGATGCAGCCATAGTCACGCAATTTTAATCTACGAATTTCTCTTTTTCCATTTGTCAACCTAATGCATTTCAACAGGGAGTAACTTTTTTGTGCCTGCACCACATTTTCTTTCTTCCACTGCAACACGTTCGGTGATTTCCTTTCAATATATTTCCCTTAACCAGGAAATTAACGTTCTTAGAATTGACAAGACAGTTGACCCTGGGAGGTCAGCTAAATATCTACAGCGGATCTAAAATATTAATAGTTAATTATAACTAGTTATGGTTAGTTATTCATATTTCCTGTCGTGAGCGGAGTCGCTACACCACCATATAATATTTAAGCTTTTTTATTTACACAATTTACACATGTTTGAGCATGTAACCCAACCCCACCCCTAAACCTACCCATTTGTATATTATATAAAACACAAGGTATAACAGGCAGATATGACAACCAACGCTATTTATTGAAAAGTAAAAAAAACAAGAGTTCCGAAGCAAATAACTTATATTGACAAGAAGTGAAAGCCAATAGAACGTTCCATTGCAACAGCAGTGCCCAGCAGCCTCCCTACGCTTCCGCCATTTTGGAGTGAAAGCGACTCAGCAGTCCACTAGTTTCTTGCTGTCGATATGGAAAATATCAGTTGCTTTGTTTAAAAAACATATATTAAAGCTGATATACACAGCCTGAATGATGAAAACAATAACGTACATTCACTGGACTAGCGATCATCAAATCCTTTTAACAGTTTATTTTAAGACTTATGTTTAAGTCTTCCATTTCTTTTCACAAAAGTTAAATTATTTTAGTTAGTTAAAACTTTGTTTAAATTTAAATTTAAGTTAAAACTTAAATTATTTTAAGTTCAAGCATTAGCATTATAAACACTGAATTCATACCAACATATGAAATTCAATTAAGGACATACATCAGAAAAATTTGGAATGTTGGACAATAAATATATAACAGGAATATAACAGCTTGACAGTAAACAGTTTTTGCAGTATTGCCTTACATTAATGTCCTTTAAAGAAAGACTAAACAAAAAACAAAATGTAAAACACACACACAACCACTGTGTTACGGGGCGAACGAGACGTGAGATGTGCGGATCTATGTGCAAGGCTTTATTTACAAAGGTGTGGTCAATAAACAGGCAAGGGTCAGATAACACAGGTATATCACAGGCAAAACAAAGGATATTTCTAGGGCTAGCGTGAGTCTTCGAACAGTATCCAGAGGGCTCCAATAACTAGAGCAATAGTCCAGGCGAGGTGCAAACACAGTCCGAAACAGCAAGACAAAGGGTTAATCCAAGAAACACAGTCAGAAGGTCAGGAAACAGACAACAAGGAAACACGAAGTGGCTAGACTAAGACTAGAACTGTGAACTAGGAATGGCTCCGTAACGCAGCTATCGCTAGAAGAGTGATATGCTCTAAACCAGTGTTTCCCAACCTTTTTTTAGTCGTGGCACCCTTTGGAAATTTTAACAAACTTGTGGGACCCTACAAAATTAATTTTGTCACAATATTTGAATTTCTAACTTCGATATGATAATTTGAAAAGTATAGATATTCGGTACAACAGGGAAGAACTGCAGAATATAATGTCATATAGATATTTTTAATATTATTAAAAAAATTTGTCCATCAATGGTGGCAATCAGTAGGCTAATTTCTAATGAAGAGACCAAGTTATATGACAGATTTTAATGTAGCCTTTTATACATATGTAAACATTATTTAATTACCATTATAACTAGCTATCTCACAAATTTTTGCTCACTCAGTGTTTTTTTTAATTTATTTTACAATTGGGTAATTTTGGTGCAGTAGCACGAGATAGCTTGATTTCAAACTTTGAATTGAATAAAAAATGACAAGTAAGCAGTCAGTAATAAAGAACAAATAAATAAATTAATAATGATAGCACAAATAAAAAATAACAACAGGCCTTCGAATTAAATAAATTGCTTTTTAGTTTTTCAGGTAGGTCTAACAGTAGGGTTAAGATATTTAAATTTTTTGTATTTTTTTACCAATTATCCAAATAATGTTTAGTCCTAGAAAGCTATTATTATCAGAGCACGCGAGCATAACATAGCGGTTAGCAGATCAATGAATGAGAGGGCAGCGTTACCAGAGTTGCCCATATACCACACCATGTTACAACACAGTAGGGCTATTGCAGACAGAAACAATACTGTACTACATCGATGTTTCCTGTCGGCTAAATTTTTGAGTGGACTTTGCTGTTTCGATGAGCATGAACGGTATACGAGTGGAGCGACTGAGTGAAGCACACATGCATAGAGCGGGATAATGGAAAATACGCAGAGCTTCACACCACGTGAAAGTGAAAACCTGAGCGGTGAACTAATTTTCGGCAGCCGAAATTTCGGTGCATCTCTAATTATTGGCGACATCAGAAACGGATATTATATAATAGATGCTTTTTTTACATTTTAGCAATTTAAAAATATTAAAAAATGATTTTTTACATGGCACCCCGGCTGGGAAACACTGCTCTAAACAATACTCGGCAGTTTGAGAAGGATCTGAGTGAGTGTAATATAGTGTGTGTGTGATTGGTTACAGCTGTGTGCAATCAGTGCATTGGATGGTGGGAAATGTAGTCCGTGGTGACGTGTAACAGTCTGTGTAGTGAGAGAGTCAATATGATGGACGAGTGACCTCTGGTGGCGATCGGACAGAAGTCCATGGACAGGATTCGTAACACACTGTCTCAAAAATTATTCAATTATTCAATTATACACAGCCATGCATTATGTTCTAAGATCACTATGTTTGTAGTGTGTTTCAGGGGATTAAAACATACAATATATATTTCAGACTTAGTGAAGTAATAACTAATAATAGTAATAGTAAATGTGTAAAGTTGCATAAGCTCATTGTAACTTAGTGTCATATCTATATAAATCATTATTATGGTTTCTATGGCTAGGACCAGCAGTTCCTAAAAATAATTAAGTTTACTACTAGACTAAAAACAGTTAGCAGGTGCATAAGATAGCGCTACGTCCCACTTCAAAACACACAATATTTTCACACTTTTGTGAATAATCACCTGTCAGAGTCTTTGGGAAAATTATGAAAGGCAAGATTTTTTCTGTCACACTGATAGTTTTTGCAGTGCATTGCCTTCTTATCTTTCGTTGTTATTCTGTCTGTTTCTGTGTATCTGTGTTGCTGTCCAGTTGGAATTTTCACTCCAAACTGTCGGGCACGCTACCGAAGCGCCACCTAGTGACTGTTACCAAAAAAGCATCAGAGTTTCGCCTCTTGAGCTTCTATACTCTTTGTCCAAAGTAAAATGATTGATTTGTGTGAAGAACGCATGCAAATCGACCACCATCTCCATCATAGACTGTAAAATAAAGATGGACGATGCATCTCCACTTCTTTCCACTATTGAAAAATGAAGCCAAAACTTTGGCCCTGTCCCAAATGGAAAACTTCATGTTCACTTTCGGTCTTGCGGACTTACAATGGCCGCCATGTGCACGTGTCCATTAAGTCCACAAGACCGTAGTGTGTCCCATTCGTCATTTTAGAGTTCAGAAGGATGCTCGCAAGTGCCCCCTTTGCAGCCGCTATGCGCCCTTGATGCGCACTTCTGCCAGGAAGGACAGGAAGGAAGGGAGACTACGGGTTGACCCTCACCATCACACCCAATCCTAAGGTTTAGGAAATGACTGCGATAAAAATTCCTCCAGAACTCAGGATGCAACAGCAGTGACCGAAACAAAGAAAGGCCACAAACATCTTTCCAATTCCATTTCCATACCCATGTTTGGAGACCTTAAACGGATGCAAACTGCAAGGGATTCACTTCATCCTCAGATGAAGTACAGTTTATGTTGATGGCCATTGACTGTTAACACAACAGTTCAGGGAAGCAGGCCTATTAACATATTATGGTATGAATAAGTGATAGTTCAACAGTTTCCTATCAGGTTTGGACTCCTTTTGCTCCTCATGATGCTGATAAAAGTTTGAAAGAGCACTGTATGCAAATAAGTTCCACACTAGGGCGGGCAACACCATAGCCACCTCGGACACAAGTGGCCAATCACATTGCTGGAATGGAGAGGCGCCAGATTCCAATCTCCTCCTTATCAGAAAGAGATAAAGGTACCTTCCCAAAAGACACTCCTGGTTCTGAGTCTGAGTCTTGTTACCGGGTAGACAGCAACAGGAACACTCCCCCGTTCTGAGTCTTTCATCCAGAGAGACACTAACAGAAACACCAAAGTTCTCCGGTACCTCCAGAGAGACAGTAGCAGATACAGCGTTCTGAGTTTCTGGCCTGACGAGGAAAGAGACTTCAAGGTTCAGCTAAGGTTCAACTCAGCTCCTGAGTAAACCTTCCTTATCACATTTGGCTGCCCTTCAGTTGCAAAGGACCCAGCAGTGACTCATGTCGCTCCGAAAGCAGTGCAGCCCAGGCCACTAAGGACCTCTGCTGTGCCAGACAATGCCTGAAGCACACAGCTCCTCAACGACGCAGCCAGGCTGCTAAGGACCCCGTGAAGACCCATCTGACCCAGCTGCCCGGACCATGCTCTAAGGACCCCCTGTGGCACAACAGAAGTTCAGCATCCTCCAGGTCAGCACATCAACGCTACCGGAATGCAACTCTGTGCCCTCCCCACTGCACGCAGTCTGCATCACCAGTGGAAGACATCTCTACCGGCGGACTGATCACCCGCCTGTGGAACGTAATTATAAACTTACCAAACCTCTTTCCTAAAGACCTTGGCTTAGTTTATACCTGCAGCCAATGTTTTTCTAACCTGTTAAGATAACATTTACTTGGGGTCAGCATTGATGACTATGACGTCACTTTGTATGTGGATCAGCTGTTAGCATCGCACTGGTTCCCTCTACAAAAAGCCAATAGGATTTTTCCATAGGCTTTTGGATTATCGGAAAAAATAAGCTCTGTGTTCAACCATAGTTCGTGAAACTTACACGCTTGTCCATCAAGATAATCTTCAAAAAATAATATAACTTTCATAAATTTTGAAGCCTGAATAAAAGCGCCAGAACTTAAAAGCTAATCTTAGGCTATAAACGAACTACAACACCACGGTCGCTTGCCTTCTACGTCACCACCACCATGCTCCCGACAACTGTTTCAAACTTGTTTTGTGGATGAACCTTTTCATATAAACAGGAATAAATACAAAATTAGAGCCAAACTAAAACTGAAATGAGACATTGTAATAAATCGTATAGTGAATAAATGAAATAATCATAACTAAAGCACATATGAAAGCACAAATTTCTGTACATTTCGAAATAAGGTGCATTAAAAGTCAATAAATCCTTGATTAATATGAATATTTTCATTAAAAATGTGTCTCCACGTACTATTCAATAACATTCTAGTGCATTTAATCTATTAACTCGCAGATTGAGCGAGTTTTTGGATATGGTCAGATTAAATTTATTTTAATGAATAAAGTACTACATTTCAGCTATCGTTTTGTTAGGGTGGGTACACAAATGCTATTTTATCCTTGCTTCTAGAAAATCCTCAAATCTGTATGCTTTCTAACAGCTTCATGTGGCTGTAAACATTTAATTTTAAAGTGGCTTTAAGCACCGCATCATTAAAGTTTCACTTTCACTATGACTAAGCCGTTAAATGTGGCGTTTACATGGAATAATCAAATGAGTTTACCTTATGGTACGAACCCAGAGTCTCCACATCGGTAGGAAAGGGATAAAACGATCATCTTCCCTCTGAAGACTTGTGTTGCATTTTTGGGGGCAAAAAACAAAACATTGTCAAACAACAATATAAAATGCAGGAAACTATTAATTGGTTATTCTACAATTAACTGTACTATAAATAATACTACAATTGGAAAATACTGTAAATTGATAAACTGTTTGGCATGATGACGTTTAATGTCTCCGACAGCGCCTGTAGTCCCGTTTAGCAACTTGTTAGCCACTGTCTTTTTTAAGAAACGTAACGGTTTAAAAAAGTCACGAGTGGGGTGTAACTGGTGTGTTTTATGTTGTAGAATAAAATGTGAAAGTATTGAGCTTGTGTGAAAGACAGACCTTATTTTAGGGTATTTAATCAAACTCCCATTAAAAAATAAAATTGACTCTGAGACAATGTACCGAGCAAACACAAAACGTTTTTACAACTTTTCACAACGTTGTATTTTGTAGAGTTGGGGTACTCAGTCTCGAGTAGGCCTACAATTTTTTAAGGACTCGGACTTGTCACGGACTCGGATGCATTTTTACTCGGACTTGAGCCTTTCGGACTCTGAAAATATGTCAGAGTCCAACCGAGTCCAGGGACAGTTGACGGAAATGTTACTGACTCGATTATCACGAAAGTAATATTCAGTATTTGCATGTGTTTTTAAGTCTTGTCCAGTACTTGAAGGCCGACAGGTTTCTGTGCTCACACCGAAAGTGCGATCACAGAACACGCCTCTCAGTCAGCGTGTGAATGCAGAGTTCTTTCTCTTAAGTTGTTCTGTTATTGCTACACACTTGCACGAAAAGTTATGTCAAAATGCCCATTTTGGAGACTATTCTAAATGCAGTCGGTTTTGTCTTAAGTGAACTTGAACAGTTGGGAGAAATACAGATGTGTCAAAATATTTGATCTATGCGTCAGATCTTAAAGCAAGTGCGTACACATGCAGCCGCCGACTGGTTAAATAAATGTTCATCAAAGAAAAGGGAAAAAAGGAAAAAAGAAAAGGAGAAAATCACTCACTGCTCTTGACTGAATCACTTAGAAACTTTCATAAGAATCATCTATATTTAATGTATACAGTGAAGATTATTTTTACATTAGCCTACTTCATGAAATGTCTGTAGTAGGCTATTTCTAGAAGCCTTTACTATACTGAAAAACTTAAAAAAACTAAAAAAAAACTATTTAATTTGTATTTTTGAGTAATATATTTATTTATAATTTAGTTTGCAAGTAATACTTGGAGTGCCTTCAGTAAGCTTGAGAATGTTTTACTGCATTAGTTTATTATTTTTTGTTTCTGCATTAGTGGCAGTTTCTAGCTTCAAAGAAAAAAATAATTTCTAACATCTTTGCGGCAATAGTTTTAATGGGTCTGAAATCACCTTGGGTGTGTATTATTTTCTAGGAATTCAATGGCCCGTCATCAATTATTCCTTACATAATGCAATTTATTGTAATTAATGTAACTATAAATGCATTCAAAAATAAAACAGGTGTGAGTTAGCTGTGACTTATGGAAAGTATATGTAGGGCTTTTATACACAGTGTGTGCCATTGTACAGACTAGGTTTATCCCGCACAGCCTCATTTTCATCCAAGAAAAAATTCAAAATGTCCTGTCTAAGGGGTCCGTGTACCTTGGCGTCCATTCATTTTTCTTTTTTCTTTTTCAACCATATATCATATTTCATAAAAAAATCGTAAAAATGATATAAAGTTAGTTTTTTTATTGAGATAAAAGGTGCATTTTCTGCTCTTAAGGTCCCATTCCCTTGAATTTATACATTTGATTTAAGAATTAATAAAGTCAAGTCCCGCCCTTTAATTTTTCACATTCTAAAAACTGTTTCACTCTGAAATATGTCACAATACATAAATCAATTCAGCCATAACATCTGTTACATGACTTTAAGTTTGCTAAGCAAAGCAGGACACTAATTATTAATCAAAAATCAAAATGGCAAGATGCAATAGAGGTTTGCTTTTGTTACATTTAAATGGATATTGCGTTTTTCTAGTTGTAAAGGTTAAAACACTAAGATACTAATAAATAATAGTTTCGTTGGACTCGGACTTGAGTCAGATTCGGCCCATTTTGGAGTCTGACTTGTCTCTATTGGTTAAAGACTCGGACTCGACACTAGTATTTTGGTTGCAATTAGGTAATGTTGTAGTACAACGTTTAAAAAAAAACGTTTTTTTAAATAAAATAAAAAAAATGTAAACAAAATCAAACGTTTTAGAAATGTTGTAAAAATACCAACCTGCTACGTTTTCTTTAAGTAGTCAAAAAAAACTTAAATATCATGTTTGTCTACTACAAAACTGAAAACAGACCAAACTGCAACTTTTGGGAGACGTTGTGTTCAGGTGTTAAAATAACACTGCACAGTGTAATCTGCACGTTGGAATTAGACGTTTTAAAGTACCCAAATACAACCTTGCAAAAACGTTCTGTTTGTGTAAAAATATCAGTAAAATAACAGTGATATTAACATTAAAGCAATTCAGTGACTGAGTAACAGACAGCATGAGCAATATCAAGGACTTAAAATATGTGAATGCAATTACTTTCAGTTGTCTCTGCTCATTTAATTGATATATTCGAATCTAATAATCCACTTATCAATTGTTGTTACATAATTAATTGAGCTAACAGCTTAGAGTGTAAACCAGACTATTATGCTGTAAACAAATGAAAGGCAGGGGAGGGGTATCGACGCATGAACAAGAATGATGGGTGAATGTTTAAAAAATATTTATTTATTTAAAAAAAAGTCATGACAGTACCAAAATACATTTGTCAAATTTTATAAACGTTACATTGATGACATTTTTCTAATTTGGACAGGAGATGATGATGATTTGGACCGTTTTGTTGATCTTTTAAACAACCTTATTCCAACAATCAAATTTAACATGGAAACAAGTTTGAACAAGATCAGTTTCTTGGATACTTATGTTTGTGTTGATGACCATACTTTATTTACAACTCTGTATAGAAAACCTACGGATCGGAATAGTATTCTTCATGCCAAAAGCTTCCATCATATTCCTCTGAAGAAAGGTCTCCCTTACAGTCAATTTCTTCGAATCAAGAGGATTTGCACAAACACTGATGATTTTGAGGTGGAATGCGATAAGATGTACAAACAGTTTCTTCTTAGAGGATATCCTGATAAATGGCTTAAGCAAGCAATTGAAAAGGTAAAATCTACACCAGTTAAATCAAAATCCAAGACATCTCAAAGACCTCTTTATATGTGTTGTACAACTTTCACTGTTCATAGTCAGACATTAAAGTCTATCATCAATAAACACTGGCATGTTCTGAGAGCTGATGATATCGGTTACAGAATCTTCAAGGAGCCTCCCCTTTTTTCATATTATAGGGGACGTAACATAAGAGATCATCTAGTCAGTTC
>NW_015506275.1:463351-464903 GCF_001515645.1 Sinocyclocheilus grahami
TGGTCTACAGTATATTGGCAAGACTAATCGTCAATTAAAGACCCGTATCAACGAGCACAGTAGCTCTATTAGAAGGATGGACATTCATTCTCCTGTAGCCAGACATTTTGTGGATGCTGACCATAAACTTAGTGACATGAGATTTACAGGTATTCAGAGATTGATCAGTTCAAGAAGAGGTGGTGATTCTAACAAAAGACTGTTACAATGTGAAGCTAAGTGGATCTATTATATGGACTGTGTATATCCGAAGGGATTAAATGAAGAACGTCAATTGTCTTGTTTTTTATGAACAGTACTTTTGTTAACTCCAACAGACAACCATTGTTCTCTAATTTGATGTAAATTATCCATTGCTCTACATATACACACATTGTGCCCCCCCCCCTTTTTTTCTTTTTCTCTGTGTGTGTCCTGATTGATCATGTGATCTCTTTAATTATCATGCGATTCCTTAAATTAAGATGGCTTCTAGTTCTAACACTGTTAGCTTGGCATTGAAAATGGTCAACATGTGACAGAAACGTTTGCCTTGTTTTATTCAGTAAATTGCATATATCGTTCCCATATCGCTTGTGATGCTTTAATGTTTAAATGTGCGGACTCTTTTCAAGCTCTTCATCTTTGAGTACCAAAATACAACCATGCCAAAACTCTCATTGTACGTTCTGTTTGTTTTTAATGTGTTTTGCAATAGATAACGTACACTGAACATATTTCTGGTATTTCCGTTAGGTAGTGTTAGAAAACACTCTCTGTCTTTAGATTGGTTCCAGATGTTTTCACCCCTCCTCTCCTTTTTTCCTCTCTCTCACTCGCCCTCCCTGTACAGCATTGTTGTTTTCTCTCTGAATCCTCCCTCCTCTATCTGTTCTCTCTCTCTTGTATTATGTTTTAATATCTCTTACTCATATTCGAGGTACGCATGCGCACATGTATGCATTAGCTTTTCTTGGTTCAAATGCTCAAATAAGGACACGAAAGCTAGGACTCCAAGGTAAAGGGGTTCGTGATGAACTATGAAGAGAGTTCAGCATCCTTCGCCAAGTCTATTCCTAATATGTCCATATTTTTCTGTACATGTGGCCATTTTATACAACACATGTTCTTGGCCAAGATCCTATATGTATGTCATCTATATCCTCATTGGTTAAAGGGTTGAAACTCCCCTCGACATATGCCTATATAAGATATTTGTATCTATGAATAAAGTTGAAGTATTGAGAATACCATTTGATGTGTGTTTTCTTGCTTCCCGGCCGTATATACACTTTAAGGGACTGAGAACTATTCGAGGTGGCAAAGAGAAAACTTGTTTTCAAGGGACCAATTGTTAATTTACTAACAAATGGGGGCTCGTCCTTCCGGGAATTTCTTAAAAAGACAGGTAAGAAACTGTTTTATTTTTCTTCCTGTCTGTAAGAGAAATTGAATTTATTCTCGTTTGCAATTTGATTGTGTCATATTTGGCATCAATCTGTTTTCCTCACATTTTGGATGTGGGAAGAAGAGTGGGAAGCTTTCCGTTTAGCCTATCTATTTCTAAGTAAAT
>NW_015506275.1:465150-466651 GCF_001515645.1 Sinocyclocheilus grahami
GTCTTGGGATTATGATTATATGAAACAATCATATAATGTGTGGAAAACAATTAAACCTTATTGGGATAAAGGGCCAGATCAGGTTAAAACGACTGATAAAACATTTTTTTTCAAATGTCCCATGTTGACTCTCCCAGCTCGGCTCCGCCTCGGTATGATACTGTTACAAAGCCTGAACAAGAAAAATCAACTCCTAATCGTCTGTACCCGCAACTACCTAGTGCAACTGATTTATACCCATTTGTGCAGATTCCAGACGGGTTTAAAGTAACCCCGCTGGCAATGTATGATGCTGTCGCGATTGCTAAAGATTTGTAAGATCCTTTACGGTGTCCGCATCAATATGTGTCTGTATTGAAGCGTTTAACCGCGTATAGTCAATTGACTGTGTAGGATATCAGACCGAATCAGACAATCTAAGATTTGGTCAGAACCGAGTTGAGGCACGAGGAGTCACAAAAATTCCACTGAGGCCCAAGACAACAGGATGTCATAAATCAGACCCCAGCCTCTCTGAAGCAAGCCTAAACCTAAGACCCTGTCACAGAACAGTCTTCAACATTAACACAAAAGAACACATTGACAAGTCCAATTTTGGGGCAAGTTATCAAGAATAATGGTCAAAAGAGATGCACAGCGTGACCGCCACATGGAAACATGTGACAGTGATCACAAGCTTCAAATTGACTTCCTCCACTAAAGACAAAGAACAGACAGACTAAAATTCCTTACAGACATTTTAATCTCTGGTCTCCTTACGTCCACAGAATGCCAAAGAAACTTCATTTCCATGTGAAGATGCATCTAAATGACACTAAAAGGACTCGAGCAACTAACCATTGCTATATATCTAACCCCATATCATGTATCTAACCCACATGTTTAACCATCATGTCTTAATCATTTATTGTGTATGTATTGTGTGTTAATAACTATTGAATAGCTTAAGGGGTCATATTCATGCTTGGTATGTGTGAGTTTGAATTTTCATGCTTGAAACGTTTCTTCCAATCAATACTTGGTCAAATGTATCATATTCGTATTATAAGAAATCATGTCCAAAATGTATACTCTACCAGAGCGGGAAAAACGCAGATCACGTGAATGATGAGATAACAGTTGATTTATGAATGGGAAGGAGAAACATTGCAACACCCCGAGCTACAATTGGTCGAAACACCATTTGGGTGTGTTAAACAGCCTGGTTTAAATACTCAGGACACCATCAAACTTAGCGCTTTTTGGTCTTTTGCCTTTTGCCTTTTTGCGGGTCTGACTTTTTGTGTCTAGCTTTTAGTGTCATACGGCCCGTTCACTGAATCGCTGGCCGTCTCAGTGATCAGCCGTAAAACAGTGATTCTGTCCTAATTCCCTTGCATATCAATGGTGGAGTTCCCTTTAAAATCTTAAATGATTCCCTTTGAGCTAAATTATTATTGACTTGTTTACTTTACATTTATTGGTGGAGAATTGCGGGGCAGATTAACCTAAATTGTGAGCA
>NW_015506275.1:479447-485977 GCF_001515645.1 Sinocyclocheilus grahami
GGCCGTTATACACTTTAAGGAACTGAGAACTTCAGAGGTGGCAAATAGATATAGAGGGACCAATTGTTAATTTACTAACAGGTAGTAAATAAATAAATATTCGAAAGCTATTATATTATATTATATTATATTATATTATAGGCCTACTATCCATTTACACAATACGTTATCAAGTTTCAGAACATTTTATCTGTCATTCTTATAATTCACTCCATCTGTATGTAACGTTTTACTTCTACATGTATGTATTTATGTAAATGCTGTGTTTTTAATGGACATGCGTGTTTAACATTGAAGTCGCATTTAAACTGGAGCGGAGAAAGTTACCATGGAAACGGTAAGTTTAGTCCCTAAAATTACACAAATAATACATACAACTGTTCCTGACACTTTCTTACATGCAATTGGCACGCTTCTGTTGAATATTTACTTTATAGAAACTTTTATATGATTATCATTATAACTGCAATAAAATAATTTGTAACTAGTTAAAATTAAATACTTTACATTTTACAAATTAATTGCTGCTTTTTTTCTATTACAATATCTATGCACTTAAATTTCTTGGACTTTGTTAATGTGCTTATATTCAAATTTGCCAGTCATTGCATAATTTTCATGTGTTGTACTTTATTTGAAAGCATTTTGTTTTATTGGTATATATTTATGCATTTGTCTTGTTAAGATTTTTTTAACTACCCATATCATATAAATTTTTATATTTTGTGAATAAATATTATGAGTGAATACGAATTTGTGTGTAGTATAAATGATTAGGCCTGTTATTGTTAATGTAGGCTTATAAAATGGACAACAACCAGAGATCAGGAACGCTACATAAGGTGAAATGTAAAAAAGCACTGGTAATAAGATTAATTTTCAGATTTAACACTGTAAAGAAAGCATTTTAATGGCAGCATGTAAAGTACCAGTTTGGACATGGTAAGTACGTTTTTAAAACATACGAAGGAGACATACGAACGTGATAAAAATGTTTCTACAACGTTGCGAAAAAACTTATTTATAAAGTCAAAAAACCTGACATTTGTAATATTAAATACGTTGGAAAAAAACATTATCACGACTTTTTCACAACATGAAAAAAAAAAGTTTTTACATGCTTCTCTCAGTTACCCTTAGTAGGTCACCTGGCGGTGTGGGAGCCCCTGCCAAGTGTGCCTCATTGGGTCCTGCCCCGAGCAGACTCTGATTCTATCTAGTCTTCCTAACAGATGAAGAGCGGTGTACCCCGCATCACACAGTTCCCGTCTCTCCTCAGTGCCCTCAGGAGATCAGTATGCCAACCCTGCCGGTGTTCCAGGGTGCAGCGGTCTCTGGCGAGCGCTACTCTCAGTTACCGCCCGGAAATGTAACGGTGCTAAGCGGCTCGCTACCTCCACAGAGGTCTCTAGAGCAGGTAGTATGGCAAGTGGGTGGATGCTGCTCTGTCTCCTCTGTGACTCCAGGGCATCCGCGTACTCAACTACATCAACGATTGGTTGATATTAGCTCATTCACAGCAGATAGCGGTTCGGCATAGAGATGTCGTTCTCGCTCACATGAAAGAGTTGGGGTTAAGACTAAACGCCAAGAAAAGGGTGCTTTCTCCATTACAGAGGACCACTTATCTGGGCGTTGTGTGGGATTCGACCACGATGCAGGCACGTTTGTCCCCTACTCGGATCAAGTTGATCCTCACGGCAGTCAAGCGAGTGAGAGAAGGCCAGTCACTCATTGTCAAGCAGTTTCAGAGACTGTTGTGTCTGATGGCAGCTGCATCCAACGTGATACCTTTTGGCCTGCTGTACATGAGACCCCTACAGTGGTGGCTCAAGACCAAGGGTTTCTTCCCGAGGGGAAACCCACTTTGCATGCTCAAGGTCACGCGGTGCTGCCTTCGTGCCTTAGACATGTGGAGGAAACCTTGGTTCGTGTCTCAGGGCCCGGTGCTGGGAGATCCTTGTCGCTGCGTAACGCTAGCGATGGACATGTCCCTCACTGGTTGGGGAGCGGTCATTGTGGCCGCTCGTCCCGCGGTCTGTAGAGTGGTCGCCATCTCAGTTGCACATCAATTGGCGTGTTTCTAGGTTTGAAACACTTCCTCCTGGACCTAAGACATCACCATGTGTCGGGGTGCACCGGCAACACAGAGGTGGTCTCTTATATCAACCACCAAGGAGGTCTGAGTTTACGCCCCCTGTACAAGCTGGTGCACCAGATCCTTGTGTGGTCCCAGGGCAAACTCCTCTCGCTGAGAGCAGTTCACATTCCTGGGCATCTCAATATTGGAGCAGACATCCTGTCGAGGCAGGGGCTGAGGCCCGGTGAAAGGAGACTTCACCCCGAGCTGGTGAAGCAGATATGGAGAGCTTTTGGCCAGGCTCAGGTGGACTTGTTTGCGACTCGAGAAACATCGCACTGTCCCCTCTGGTTCTCTCGGACTCATCCAACTCCTCTTGGACTGGACGTTATGGTACAGACATGGCCAAGGCTTCATCTGTATGCCTTTCCCCCAATGGCTCTGCTCCCGGGAGTTCTGGAGAGAGTGTACGCCGGTACGGGGTCAATCTACTGTTAGTAGCCCCGTTCTGGCCAGGCCGAGTATGGTTCTCGGACCTGATTTCTCTCCTCGACGGCTCTCCATGGGAGATTCCTGTCAGGAGGGATCTTCTCTCACAGGCGGAGGGCATGATATTCCACCCCTGCCCGAAGCTATGTGTGTGGCCCCTGAGGGGGCACAACTCGTAGCTTCTGGTCTCTCAACTGAGGTTGATGAGACCGTCCTACAATCCAGGGCTCCCCCTACGAGGAAACTGTATGCCTGAAGTGGAAGTTTTTCACTTCTTGGTGCAGAGACCGCCAGCTCAACCCAGTCAACTGCCTGGTTGGTACAGTTCAGGAGTTCCTGCAGGCCCGTCTCTCAGCAGGGTTGACCCACTCCACCCTAAAGGTTTATGTGGCGGCCATTGCGGCCTACCGCGCCCCTATTGGTGGCCAGCAGTGGGCAGACACCCCCTGGTTACACGTTTCCTCTGCGGTGCACTGAGGCTGAGGCCTCCGACAAGATTACCTTATGCTAAGCAGTGGATCAGGATCCTATTACATAGCCTCAAGTCCTCTGATCTCCCCTTGCCATTGGGGGTCAAGGCTCACTCATCTAGAAGTGTGGCGGCCTCCAAGGCCTTTTTAGCAGGTGTGCATATGCAGGACATCTGCAATGCTGTGGGTTGGCCACACCCCTCACGTTCGTCAGGTTCTATGGCCTAGATATGCGAGCCACTCTGGGCTCTTATGGTACAGACATGGCCATAAGTGACACGTCACTTCCTGTTTGTTGCTGCCATGTGTTTTGAGTTTGAGCTCCGTCAAGTTAATTCTTTGTCGTCTAATTTTTTATCTTGAAATCAATTTTATACACCATCTTTTTTGTTTCTATAAAGTGTGAATATATCCCCTATCGTATTCCACAACAAAAACAATCAGAGCGCCTTGTTATCACTAGTTCTATTTTGACTTCCCGAGTCCGCTATTAGCATATAGCCCGCTAGCATCGCCAGCGTGGTTGCCGCTAATCTCGCTTACATTACTAATACTCTATTCACACACATTACCACTGTTTTACTCACTGTTACTTGCTTTAATGGCGGATCTGTGTCTACCTTTGAGTGCAGGTGAGGACATGTTCGAGCTGCATTCCGGCACGTCCGTGCTACGTTAGCTGAAGGTAAAGTGCACACTCACTGTTTTCCCTGGTGCTCGTGTTCTCGAAATTTCTGCGATCCTGAAGGGCGACGAGAGGTCAGGTTCATGGCCTAGTAAAGGGGAGCCACTCTGGGCTCTTATGGTACAGACATGGCCATAAGTGACACGTCACTTCCTGTTTGTTGCTGCCATGTGTTTTGAGTTTGAGCTCCGTCAAGTTAATTCTTTGTCGTCTAATTTTTTATCTTGAAATCAATTTTATACACCATCTTTTTTGTTTCTATAAAGTGTGAATATATCCCCTATCGTATTCCACAACAAAAACAATCAGAGCGCCTTGTTATCACTAGTTCTATTTTGACTTCCCGAGTCCGCTATTAGCATATAGCCCGCTAGCATCGCCAGCGTGGTTGCCGCTAATCTCGCTTACATTACTAATACTCTATTCACACACATTACCACTGTTTTACTCACTGTTACTTGCTTTAATGGCGGATCTGTGTCTACCTTTGAGTGCAGGTGAGGACATGTTCGAGCTGCATTCCGGCACGTCCGTGCTACGTTAGCTGAAGGTAAAGTGCACACTCACTGTTTTCCCTGGTGCTCGTGTTCTCGAAATTTCTGCGATCCTGAAGGGCGACGAGAGCAAAGGAGCGGTCTTGCTTCACGTGGGGGTTAACGACATCAAGCTGCGGCAGACGGAGACACTGAAGAGGGCCTTCAGGAGCCTGATCGAGACGGTGCGCCGCACATCGCCCGCGACGACGATCATCGTGTCAGGACCGCTTCCCACATATCGACGAGGACACGAAAGGTTCAGTAGACTTTTTGCTTTATAAGGCCCTTAATGGGTTAGCTCCTGCGTACCTAACTAGTCTTCTACCACGCTACAATCCATCATGTTCCCTAAGGTCGCAAAACTCTGGACTTTTGGTAGTACCTAGGATAGCAAAGTCCACTAAAGGAGGTAGAGCTTTTTCACATTTGGCTCCCAAACTCTGGAATAGCCTTCCTGATAACGTTCGGGGGTTCAGACAAACTCTCTCTGTTTAAATCTAGATTACAGACACACCTCTTTTGCCAAGCATTCAAATAATGCATCTCATAATCTTGTACTGCAGTTATATCTGATCAAATGCACATTATTATTCTTTAGTTTGGGTTAAACAAATCAATTTTGCTTGGTTGGAACAGCAGCCATGCCAATTATGTCTCTATTTGTTTCTCTGATTGACATCCCATGGTAACTAGGATTTACACAAGCTTCAGTCTGGATCCAGAGGATCTGAGAAGAGATGATGCCAACCCCTCCGAGGACCTCAGATTTTGCTATAAGTTTGATTGCATCATATAATAATTGCTGTTAATAGTGTTCATCGTCTGTTTTATTACGTCTTAAATTGATTTTTCCTTACATTTCTGCCATATGTACATTAACTGACAGTCACCACTGATAAGCTACCACTAAATATTGTAGAAACTTAATTTGCTGTAAAGTTGCTTTGCAATGATTTGTATCGTGAAAAGCGCTGTACAAATAAACTTGACTTGACTTCTGTTCTCTCGTCCTAGCTGTGCTCTTCCACACTAGGCAGGGATTTGTAAGTCTGGCGGCGTGGGCATACTTGTTCCCATAGCGTTCAACATAATTCGAGTTCCTGAAGGGGAACGTCTCCAGGTTACGCATGTAACCATGGTTCCCTGAAGGGAATGAGACGCTGCATCTCAGTGCCATACTTCTGGCATCCCTGCAAGCGCTTGCTTCATTCCTAGAAGCTGACGCCGGTTCCACCGCACGTGCTTTTAAGCTTCCAGGTTGTTAGATCACCCCGCTCGTGACGTCTCGCCCATTCATTGGACTGATTACACATGTGATTCAGAGCGTGGGCATGCTGAAGCTGTTCCCATAGCGTTCAACATAATTCGAGTTCCTGAAGGGGAACGTCCCCAGGTTACGCATGTAACCATGGTTCCCTGAAGGGAATGAGACGCTGCATCTCAGTGCCATACTTCTGGCATCCCTGCAAGCGCTTGCTTCATTCCTAGAAGCTGACGCCGGTTCCACCGCACGTGCTTTAAGCTTCCAGGTTGTTAGATCCCCCCGCTCGTGACGTCTCGCCCATTCATTGGACTGATTACACATGTGATTCAGAGCGTGGGCATGCTGAAGGTGTTCCCATAGCGTTCGACGCAGCGTCTCAACAAGTGTGCTGGCAACATGCTAATGTTTCATGTTGACGTCAACATGAAACGGTTTGGGATCACTGATCTATAATAGAGAACTGGATTGCTCATGACGTCATGAAAGTGAAGCCGACGTGCCGCCATATTGGTATTCCCTATAGTGTTCCCATACATTCCATTGAATTAATAGGAAATTGTGCGAATTTAATGAGAAAACTTCACCTAACAAGTCTGCGTTTTTAAATCTGAAACATCCCTGTTCATTCTTACAATGCAAACACCCTAGGCATTTAAACTGCTATTTGTTTATGTCGGGAATTTCCCCTGCTTAATAAAAAGTTACATTGATATACATTACAGTAAATGAACATGATAAACATTGGACGGACAAGATCCTCAACTTATAACAAATGACAAAATGCTTATTCTGAAATCTGAATAAAGATTTATGCTTTGAATACACTTATACCTTCATTCGTCTTGTACAGTTCTCCTTCAGGAACTCGAGCTGCGTCGAGTCGCTTTGGGAACGCCCTTGCGTGACCGCGTTCTGAAGCACGTGTCAAATCCGTCCAATGGAGCAGCGAGACGTCACGAGCAGGGTGACGTAAGCACCAGAAAGCATAAAAGCGCATCCGGCCGGG
>NW_015506275.1:485997-490862 GCF_001515645.1 Sinocyclocheilus grahami
GCAACGGTACGGCACGGGAGAGCTCGCCCCCTCAAGTGAGGGTGCTACAGCAGTCAGGTCGGTCGTTCCCTGTCGGTCATCCGCTTCAGGGAACCAAACTGGCTCCTCTAATAATACCAGATGCCAGCCTCGAGAGGCTGGTTCCCTTAGTAGATTTTCTGGTAGCGTGGAAACTTCTACCAAATATCTCGAGAGAGCATCCGGGTTCTACAGCCGTTAATTGTAACCATGGTTCCCCGAGGGAACGAGATGCTGCGTCTCTTTGCCATACTCCCTGCATCTCTGCAGGCGCTACTTCATCGAAGCTGGTTTGCGCCCGGCCGGATGCGCTTTTATGCTTTCTGGTGCTTACGTCACCCTGCTCGTGATGTCTCGCTGCTCCATTGGACGGATTTGACACGTGCTTCAGAACGCGGTCACGCAAGGGCGTTCCCAAAGCGACTCGACACAGCGTCTCTTTCCCTCGGGGAACCATGGTTACATACGTAACCTAGAGACGTTATTCACTGTTTATGTAATTTTGTTATAGTGTTTTTATGCATACAGTAGGCTAACTGAAAAGGTTTCAACAATTTCAACAATGATTTCGTTAACAGCATTCATTTTGAAGCAGGTAATGATTTAAACGGTGGTTAAATTAATTATTTAACATATATACCTAACATTTTACATGGAAACGGTAATGCTAGCAAAACGCCATATTTGCGCGATCTTGGAGAGTCTGAAATATGTTGCTCAATAAGGACATTAAAAATATACACATCATAACTTACTCAGAGAAATAACTGACTACATGCATTGCGGACTTAAAGACTTAAGGACATGAAGCTTTATTTCCAAGATGATGCATGGTAAGCTTTTTCATTTCAGTACAACATAGAGCAATAGTAACAGAGGCTTGTATTGTATTATTCATTATATATTCAGATCAATTTCTGATACTAATACGTTCATGTTGAATAATTCCTGAATAATTGCATTCATAAAGAAATAGGCTATATTTTGTGTTGAAGGTTTCGTGTTTGTAGCTCCCCCATAAATACATGTCTATGTAACTATGGGTTACCAAAGCTGTGGTGGCATGTGATCAAAACCACATCACCTCTCAAATATACAACCATAAATGAGGGTGGAGGAATCATCAAACTGGAAGCACCTTGTGTGAAGACCACCCAAAGGTCAGTGACATAGTTTTGACAAACTTGATATTATAGAGCAGTGTTTCCCAAACAGGGTGTCGCGCCACTGTAAAATTAAAAAAACACTGAGTGAGCAAAAATTTGTGAGATAGCTATTTATAATGGTAATTAAATAATGTTTACATACAGTATGTATAAAAGCCTACATTAAAATATGTCATATAAATTGGTCTCTTCATTAGAAATTAGCCTAATGATTTCCACCATTGATGGACAACATTTTTTAATAATATTAAAAATATCTGTATGACATTTTACACAAGCTTCAGTCTGGATCCAGAACACCTGAGAAGAGATGATGCCAACCCCTCAGAGGACCTCAGATGATGCCAACCATGAAACAACATACAGAACTACCAAATGTTGCTATAAGTTTGAGTCCATCATATAATAATTGCTGTTAATAGTGTCGTCTGTTTTATTACGTCTTTAATTGATTTTTCTGTACAGTTCTGCCATATGTACATTAACTGACAGTCACCACTGATAAGCTACCACTAAATATTGTAGAAACTTAATTTGCTGTTAAGTTGCTTTACGATTTGTATCGTGAAAAGCGCTATACAAATAAACTTGAATTGAATTTGAAATTATATTCTGCAGTTCTTCCCTGTTGTACCGAATATCTATACTTTTCAAATGACTAAAAAGAGGTTGGGAAACACTGTTATAGAGTATAAATTAATTTTAAACAAAACAGTCCTGCTACTTTTTGGCCTAATGTGCTAATTAAATGTTTGTCCATCAAAAAATAGTACAACTTTGTATGTATAAACTATGTATTTTATATTTTAATCAAATGTCCTACTGTCCATCTTTAGGACATATGGTTTCGAAAAGTGGAATGGCATGGTTTGTGGAGCAAAAATGGTTATTTACAGGGTTTTAGTGTTGTTATGCAATATTAGAATGCTGTTACTGCAGATGGGGTTATAGATTATGATGGTGGTGTCTTGATATGCAAAGTTTTCAGAGATGTAATGAGTTAACCTCTGCAGGTTCTTTTTATTCAGGTAGTTCTCAAGGTTTGTGCAGGCTAGAGGTTTTCACAAATACAGCTATGATTGTATGTGTTTGTTTAGTAAAAGAGAAAACATTAGGCAAAATTGTCTTAAATGTTTTAACAGCAGTTCACTGCACGTTCATAAATTCTGAATCAAGGTTGAATCTAGCCTAAAGTTAAACTTAACTTAACCTAAAGCCTCAACGGTGGGCTGATGTTTTTGGGTTGCAAGGTTTTATATTTTGCCTTCATGACCATGGTAAGAAAGAATATATGAATGTCTATCTATTTTACTGTCATAAAAAGGTACAAAACTGGGGCTGTACCCTTTCAAAATATACTAATATGTACACTTTAGGTACTATATACTTTAAAATGTCTAAAGTAAAGTAAATGTGTACCAGGGGTAAATAAGATATAAAGATGTAGGTCTACTTTATAGCTTTATCTTGAAATCCCACCCTTCTGAGATGTTTTATTTCCTTATTTGAAGTTGCAAATATAATTACACACAATTTCACAAGCTACAAAGAAAACGGTGCAGTGATATCATTCTGGTCTTTCCGCATTGTTTGAGTTTTCGTTGGAAGAACATTGATACTGCAAATGTCATATCTTATCTCAAGACAAACATGGCAGGCGTGGCTGAATGCTTTTAATTTCTCATGTAATGGAACAAGACGTGCTTTGTGTTGGAGCAATACAGGAATGCAGCTATGCAGCTCTTGCAGTGAAACACGTCATATTAATTTTGTAATGTTTTTCCACAGTGTTGATTTATTTAAGCCAAAAATATTGCCTAATATGTAGATCAAACATATTAGATCATACTGTGATGTATTCCGAGTCTGTGCTTGTTTTGTCGTTTTTTACACAATATTTATATTTACAAGACAATGAAACAAACCTGACAAGTTTTTCCTTTACATCGTTGTCAAAACAATCCTCGTTTACACAGATCATCCATATGATGCCTGTGTATCTGCTATTTGACCCTTAAGTTTTTAATTTACTTGTAATTTAGCAGACAAATAGGGTTGTCCATGTTTCAGAATTTGTTGTGGGTGTATATGAGTGGGATTTTCCGGCCTGAAATTTTTTTCCCAGTCAACCCCTCGTGGAAATTAATGGCACAGACATGTGCTTTCATTTACTACACATAGGCCTACTGAAGCTCGCTGTGTTTTCAGCCTCTGCCGCCTCAATACAGGAGTACATGAACACATAAACATAATCTCCAAAACTGCTCTGAGTCACTTCATGAGCATTTTACTTATTTTGAGAAAACTATCATCATATCATATACAAAGAGACACCAATGTTTCAGGAGTTTAGTACACAATAGGACACATGCTTTTTAGATAACCGTATTTGAGTTGATGTATATGCTTTTATTTATTATAATTTTTTAATTAACAATTTTTTTTCAAACCGTTGTTAGATGCAGTGTTTCCTGTAGTTATGCAAAGATTTGGTTTCAAAAACCATATCAGTATTTACTTAAAGTTTAGTTTAAACTATTTCTTATGATTTTAAATCTGCATTGAACTTCAGATCAATCTTAAAGTAAAAGGCGATATTAAAATTATCATCTTAATTCAAGTAATAAAGGATTTTGAAAGTCTGAGCACTACTGTAAGGTTAACCCTGCATGGTGTAAATGTTTGAAAATGATTAACAGTTGCAAATAAACATTCATTAGGAATTTAGAAAAGTAATCAAAAAGTAATCAAAAGTAATCAGTTACATTACTTTAATAAAGTAACTGAAAAAGTTACACTACTATTACATTTTAAATATGGTAACTTGTAATCTGTAACCTATTACATTTCCAAAGTAACCTTCCCAACACTGGTGGTTTAACCTCGCGACGCAAGTGTTTTGTTTGCTCAGTAAAACATAGTTTACAACTTTTTTTATATATATATTTATGAAAATGTTGATCTGCATTGTGTGTTCACAAGAGCATTAAAATGCATTTGTGTGGTGTTCTTGTGATAGAAGACTCACTTTAACACAACGCACATGAGTGAGTGTTCAGTCGAGTACCACGACACTTGTTAGAAAATATTTTCGGAAAAGTGGTAAATTATGTTTTTGTGCAAAATAAATCACTTAATAAAATTGGATTACTTCATGACATGGACCTTGAATGTGTAAGTTGCATGACTGACTGTTTAGGTGTCACACTTCTCGGGAGGCAAGGAGCGAGGAACGAGGAAACACGGAGATCATTTCAATTCACAGTCTTTAATGATCACACGGGGAACATAGGAGACACTGGAACACAAGGAATGACGTTTGAGGACCGACAAACACTAACTGAAAGGACTGGGGCTTTTAAACAATGGGTGATTGGGAAAACACAGGTGCAAGGAATGACTAATTAAAGGGAACACGGCACACCTGGGGAGGGAAAACACAACACAAAGAGTCCAGGGGCGTGACATTACTCCCCCCTCCCGGAAGGTGCATCCTCGCACCGTAGAAACAACATGGGGAGTGGAGTGGGTGGGAACTAGGGAGGAGGCTCAGGAGGAGGACTGATGCCCGAGAGGGGGCCGGCAGACAGAGTCCAGGGAGGAGACAGGAGGGACCCGGAGCAGGAAGAGCACAGCAGGACCCAGGCCACAGCCATAACAGCGGCCCACGGCGGAGCCAAT
>NW_015506275.1:491144-497607 GCF_001515645.1 Sinocyclocheilus grahami
GGAGCCGGGGGCTCTGGTGACCAAGGCAGAGGCGGAGATCCGTGCCAGAGCCGGAGCGACTGAGGACCAAAGTGGAGCTGGCGGGAGGAAGGAGCCCAACAGAGCCGGTGGGACAGAGCAACGAGGCGCAGCCAGAGGAGCGGAGTCCAGAGGCGATTGCGGGTCGACGCATGACCAAGGCGGAGCCGGAAGGACGAGGGAGCCCAGTGGAGCTGATGGATCGATGGGTGACGGTGGAGGGGAGGGAGCTAAGAGCCGAGGTGGAGCCACTGGGTCTACGGACCGATGTGGAGTCCGGTCCTCGGAGGCTGGAGGCGAGGGAGACTCCAACCACGGTGACGCTGGAGGATGGCAGTCTCGCGGGGCTCGCACCGCAATGATGGTGGGCTGAGGGTGAGCAGAGGGGCTGCCAGCTGATAGTGGTAAAGGAGGCTGGAGCGCGTGGGAGGGTGGGCATTTTTGAGGAGCAGGCACTGGAGAGAGCTCTTGGGCTGGAGCCCTTCCTGGATGGAACTGGGGATCAGGAGCCCTTCCTGGGCTTAACGAGAAATCAGGAGCCCTTCCTGGGCTGAATTGGAGATCAGGAGCCCTTCCTGGGCTGAACTGGGGATCAGGGAAGTGCTTACGAGGTGCTGGCACTGGAGGGCGCTCTGGAGGAGCAGGCACAGCAAGGCACGTTCTAGGAGCAGGCACTAGAGGGCGCTCTGAACTGGATTCGGGGGCTCTGGAGCCCTCCCCTCTTCATTCTGGCACTTATGTCCCGCCATAGTCAGCTCACCCTCAGCCATGATGCAGGGGACGGAGCTCCTCTCCGCGCTCACACGGTCCATGGCTTGCTCCCTCGTGATGGGCACTGTCGCCGGCTCTCGCACCTGGTCTGACGGGTTGGGCTCAACTTCCGAGGCGATCCTCTGCACAGTCGCTTGGCTTCGCTCTTGCTCGCGGATCGTGGCGGGAAATGGCTCTCCGTCATCGGTGGGCTCAGGCTGATGCTCCATACTGCGGGGAGATGGTGGGCTGGGTTCTGGGTCCGGAGTGGATCTGGCGAGATCCTCCACAGGGCAGATGGTGAGTGGCGACCCGTTTCTCGCCAGAGTCCACTCCACGAAGGTGGCGAATTCCTCCCAAGTATCACAGAAAGAGTAGAGCGTGTCGTCCAGATAGCTGGGGATGTTCGCGACCAACAGGAACAGTTTGGTATGGTCCTCAAGAGCTTTGTCTCCCTGCTCCAGCAGGAGGAGGAGGAATTTGGGGCGAGTAAAGGGATCCATGGGGACACAACGGAAAGAAAAACACTGAGAAAAAAACGGAAAACAAACGGAGGGGAAAACACGGAAGTTACTGTTTTGGTCGGTCCTTCTGTCACACTTCTCGGGAGGCAAGGAGCGAGGAATGAGGAAACGCGGCGATAACTTCAAATCACAGTCTTTAATGATCACACAGGGAACGTAGAAGACACTGGAACACAAGGAATGACGTTTGAGGACCGACAAACACTAACTGAAAGGACTGGGGCTTTTAAACACTGGGTGATTGGGAAAACACAGGTGCAAGGAATGACTAATTAAAGGGAACATGGCACAGCTGGGGAGGGAAAACACAACATAAAGAGTCCAGGGGCGAGACATGAGGGACAGAAAGCTCTTGGACTTCATCAAAAATATCTTAATTTATGTTCCAAAGATGAACAAAGGTCTTACAGGAGAGGAATGACACAAGGGTGAGTAATTAACAACAGTTTTTTTTGGGGGGGGGGAAACTAACCAACCCGGATTCAACAGGATGTCATATGATTTGCTTGCATCCAGCCAAAAACTATGATAGTTGGCATACTATTAACACAGGTGAAGAAAGAGCTTTATTGCCAGGTATGTTTACTCCTACAAGGAATTTTTTATGGTGGCAGAGGCTTCCACAGCACAAACAGAATGACAGTAACAAGACAAGACACGGATAATAAAAAATAGAATAAGTAAATAGAAAATAATAATATATATAAAAAATTTTGGATGAACACATTATACAAAATAAACAATATATGGTATTTGTGTGTACTGGGTCCCGTTTCAGAAAGGGGGTTAAGTGAAAACTCTGAGTATGTTAACCCTGAAATGAGGGAAACTCTGGGTTTTCCGTTTCAGAATGGGAGGTTTGTCAAACCCGAGAAAGCAGGGTAAGTCAAGCCCGTTTCTGAAAGAGAGGTAACTTATACTCAAAGTCAGTCACCATGGTAACTTACTCTGTGAACCTAACCTGGTCGGGAGCAGGTTTTCTTCAGTAAACCCAGAGTTTCTTACGGTCTCCTCCTGGGGGAAACAAGTGCATTTTACTTAAAACATGTAAAATTGTCCGCCATTGGGCAAGAAAAATAATCTTAATTCAAACGGAAACAAGCATATTTTTAATTTCTTACCCCACTGGCAGATAATTAGCAAAACAAAAATGCACTTCAATTATTTTTTCCCCCATGGAAACAAGACTAAAGTTATGTGTAGTTAGTTATGTGGAGGATTTCCTCGAGCTCTCCAACCGGGTGAGCTGGCACGACGCGGCACTCTGTGCCTGTTTTTTGGCTAGGGCTAGATAAGGAAACTGTCTGCTGTGATCTCCCCACTTGTGATTTTCTCTTAATCGAGCTGATTAATGTTATCCTCTATTTGAATGGTTCCGAATTAGAGGTGGAAGTAGTAAAGGCGAATCTCAAGTCTCTTTATCCAGCCCCCTCCGGAGCACATCGTGTCTCCCCAGTTCACCTCACGCCGGGAACCCCCTCATACCTCACCAATGGCTCCACCCACTTACCGAAGCTAAGGTGTCCCCGAACACTACGAAGCTCCACCATAGTCCTCAGCCCAGCAGCGCCGGCCGTTCCTCAGTCAAGCCGGCCGCCGCTGACTCTATGCTCTTGGACATGGCGCTGCCTCCGGTGTTTTCGGCTCCAAACCTCACCCCAGAATCCGCTCTACAAAGCTCTCCTTCGCCTCCGCAGGTCCCGTCCAGACCTCCTTTGTCTCCAGAGTGCTCCCCAGAGCCGGCTCCTCAAAAGCGCCCGCCAGAGCACCCTCCAGTGTCCGCGCCTCGTAAGCGTCCTCAAGTGCCCGCTCCTCCAGAGCGCCCCCAGGATTCCTAGTTTTCCCAAAGAATATTTGGAGGGGGGGCTATACACCCGTGGCCGAGCCGGCTAAGGCCATGGAGGATCCACCATGGTAACCTGAAATGTCTGCTCCACCATGGCCTCCTGTGCTACCAGCTCTGCCATGGCAACCTGAACTGTCTGCTCCGCCATGGCTACCCGCTCCACCATGGGACCCGGATCCGGTACCGCCTTGGAGGTGTCCGGTCCAAGCCTGTCCTGTGGGACCTCCAAGGTGCCCACCCTTCCACCCCTCGATGTTATGTGGCGTGAGGTTGCTCCTTTCGGAGGGGGCAATATCTGTCACATGTTTGTTTCTGTATAGTTTCTGTTTGCCCCTATTTGGTTCAGTTCCTGTTCTCATTTAGTTAATCATCCTTTATTCTGTTCACCTGTTTTGATTGATTACTCCTCACCTGTTTCTGTTCTCCCTGATTACATTCCATGTGTTCATATATCCTGTGTTTTCCTCAGTTCCCTTGTCTTGCTTTGAAATTTCGTTGTGGTGCTTATCTCCTCTGTTATTCTGTTTTACACTCTTGGATTGATAATTAAAGACTTCACTTTTTGGATTACCCCATCGCTGTGTGCCTCATCTACCCACATCGTGACACACCATGTATTTTAAATCTGAGAATAATGAAATTATTTTAAGATGATGCAGTGTAATTTTTTATTTTTTTAATGAGACTTTCTTTTTGGGCAAATCAAAGAAAATTAGATAAACATCTGGTATGTTTCTGCTAGGTGCTGTAAGGGCAGAATTTCCAAACGCAACTTTTGCCTACAGCGCAAATGTAACAATGTAATTGTTTTTTATTGAATCCTCTGTTGACCTATTATCATTAATACACTGTATTTGAGTTCTACTTGTTGAGTATAAAAATAGTATAGATAAAAAATAAATTTGAGTTGCTAATAATAATAATTCATAATCATGCAGTACTTTTTTAAATAATTTTGACCTTTTTTTATTAATTTAACCAAACTTCACATTTAATGCGTTTCACAATTTTGCATGGTTGCAAAGCAGCTTTACATACATACAGACAGAAGGGGGAAGTCGTGGCCTAATGGTTAGAGAGTCGGACTCGTAACCCAAAGGTTGCGGGTTCGAGTCTCGTACCAGCAGGGATTGTAGGTGGGGGGAGTGAATGTACAGCACTCTCTCCTTGCCCTTGAAGGCACCGAACCCCCCAACTGCTCCCGGGTGCTGCAGCATAAATGGCCGCCCACTGCTCCGTGTGTGTGTGTGTTCACTGCTGTGTGTGTGCACTTAGGATGGGATAAATGCAGAGCACTAATTCCTAGTATGGGTCACCATACTTGGCCACATGTCAAGTCACTTTCACTTTTTTTTCACTTTCAGAAAGTAGTTACAAAAGTAAATATGTAAACAGCATATAGTTAGTTTGAAATGGTGAAAGACATTCACGGATTTGATCAGAGGGTTTATTTTAGTAGTAATACACTCCCACGCACCTGTACCAACACACTTTTTTCTCCTTTAATGGTTCTTGTCCCGTACAGACAACGGCAACATTGCACTTTGAAATGTGGACTGCAGCCCTTTGGCCTGTCAAAATATTATGAATTACTAAACAAACTATTTAAAATGATCCTGACCAGTCCTTAAAATTACACAAAAATAAAATGTCAAATAACTTCAGAGACGTTAACTGCATGAAAAGTAGGCTAACAATGTAAAATAACTTCTATTCATGTGTCAATTTAAATCCGCAGCATACTGCAAGACCGTCAAACCGCCAAATCCTTTCATGGTGTTTTACATTAGAAACATTTGTGCAGTGCATTGAGAGTTGAAGCGCGCAGAGAAATGTTACGGATGGTTTTACTCCATCTGCATTCACTGAAACAGTGAGCAGTTCTGCACGTACACATTCTTCCACCGACGAACGGAACTGTGCCGCTTACTGCGCCTATATTAAAAGACTACTCAGCAATTCACAGTCTTTAAAACCATATAATTTGTGCTTTCATTGATGAAAACTGTATTTTTACTTGTAGTAGTACAGTATTTTAAAAAAAACTAGAAAGAAACTACAGTTTTTCCCAGCGCGTCTGCTTTGGTGGCGCACCTAATAAAGTGTCGCAGCGACCCGGATTCGAATCCAGTCGGTAGTGTTTCCTACATTCATTGTTCAAATGCTTGTCCCCAGTGTGTCACTACCGGGTTCCATCCAAAGATGCGAATTTAACTTATGCACAAAACTGGAATATCGCATAAAACATTTGCAAACAAGCATTGTGTCCATCCAACAAGTCAAAGAGACAGGGACGCTGCTGGCCAAATGGGTGCCCTAAGCAGAAAAGTAATGTTGTGCCCCCTCCCTCAAGAAGAAAAAAAAACACCTACTATGATGGGTCAAAATAGAACTTGAATCAAATATAAAAGTAAACAAATAAATTGTAATTCAATTGTATTATTTATAAATTACAATTGTAGCTCTAGATGGCTATGATTTTATTAATACGTTGTCTGATTGGTTTTATGGTCTCAAGCATTCAGAAATTACACAAAATAAAATTAAGCAGTTTTACTATGATGAAACCATGGTTAATTTTGGTAAGGGTTGTGAGGTCCACATGCTTTTGTTGAAGAAATTAAAAAGGCTGTAGCATTTCTATCGCAAAAAGGTGGCCAAAAATTTAAAATTAAGTGTATATATGAATTAAATGTTTGGTCAATATTAAACAAGGATTTGATCCTGTAAGTGTAACAACAACAATTATCAGGCCTTTTGTGTAGATTTTTATTTATGCATATGTATGTTTTTTTAACATTTATGCATATGTAATATTTTTTTTTTTGAGCAACTGGGATGGAATATCAGTTTTCATTTTAAAATGTTGCATTTACGTAAAAAATTTAAAGTTAACATTGCATTAAAAATGTTTGATGCTTGCTTGTGTACACAAACACACCCAACTGATAGATGCAAAATCATAAAATCAATATCATTGCTATCTAAACATTTTTAAGTTAAAAAAAAACACACAAAAAATATTTCAGAGTCAAAAACACATTTTGAACAAAGAATAAATTAATATAATGTATGTATTTATCACAAATACAAGTGAATATCAATAAATAATTGTGTTACTTAATGTCATTATCCTTTTCACCACCCCGTGTATATATCAATCAGCCTCCTTTTGTGAAGTTCTAAGATGGTTTCACACTCAATCCCGCCACTGTGTTTACCAGTGCGTTTGAAAGACTTGGGTGTTTTTTCGAAATAGTGGTGCCAGGTGCCTTTACTGTTCGCACCAAAGCCAAACACATTTACCTAAGCAAAGTAAAACAAA
>NW_015506275.1:498482-503117 GCF_001515645.1 Sinocyclocheilus grahami
TCCCAAACGTCTTCCATTTATGGATTATGGAGGCCACTGTGCTCTTGGGAACCTTAAGTGCAGCAGAAATTTTTTTGTAACCTTGGCCAGTTCTGTGCCTTGCCACAATTCTGTCTCTGAGCTCTTCAGGCAGTTCCTTTGACCTCATGATTCTCATTTGCTCTGACATGCACTGTGAGCTGTAAGGTCTTATATAGACAGGTGTGTGGCTTTCCTAATCAAGTCCAATCAGTATAATCAAACACAGCTGGACTCAAATGAAGGTGTAGAACCATCTCAAGGATGATCAGTAGAAATGGACAGCACCGGAGTTAAATATATGAGTGTCACAGCAAAGGGTCTGAATACTTAGGACCATGTGATATTTCAGTTTTTCTTTTTTAATAAATCTGCAAAAATGTCAACAATTCTGTGTTTTTCTGTCAATATGGGGTGATGTGTGTACATTAATGAGGGAAAAAAAAAAACTTAAATGATTTTAGCAAATGGCTGCAATATAACAAAGAGTGAAAAATTTAAGGGGGTCTGAATACTTTCCGTACCCACTGTATATATATATATATATATATATATAATTGGAGGAAAGGTTAAGGAATTACAGCTCCTTAATATGTACCGCCCCCTTTTTGCAATTATTTATTTATCTGAAAAATTTAACGCAGCAATTTGTTGTTTAGATGGATTTATGGCATGATCAAAGAGAGAAATACAGAGGAATTGTTAAAACTCTGGTCATCTTGGTGTCAAATATGTGATGGGTTCTGATATGCAGTGTTATTCTGAGAAGTCAGCTACGTGACAAACACAAATCATGGTCTTGGTTGAGATAACGTGTGACACTGCAGCAGTGAGTTAGATGTTCTCGCGTGTGAAATGCAGAATTCCACTGCTGTGCAAAAACTGACAATGGAAAAGATTGTTACAGAATTATAACGTCACCATAAGAGATCTGAATATCAAATAAGGTTCTTATCAGGAAACACTGTCATGTTGGTTCTTTCATAACAAGGAGTTATGCAGGTTATCCTCTCAACTTAATTTGTGAAATATTCACAATTTACACATCATGGCTTAATGACGTGTAAACAGAAAAACATTGTTGCTGATTTAAATATATAAATATGGAAGCATTGTGAGGATGCATCCTGAAATATGGAAACAATTGTTTAACTGTGATGAAAATGGTTGTAAAAATAAGCTTCATTTTCTTTATTCAAAATATTTATAAATATATAATATAAAAATAATATTCTTTTCACAAATGTGACCTTGTTTTCGTGATGTTCTCTCACCGTTTGATAGATCCATCAGTTAGAGCACTGGTGACCCACTGGATATCTAGTGTTTTGAAGGGCAACAGCACCAGGTGTGTGTTGTTGTCCAGATGGGTGGCACTTTCTGGGTACATGATATGATGGGTCGTCCTGGATCCCACGTCTTTCTCATAGCCTTGAACTGGTGCCTTATTCATCCTGTGGAAATCAGAATTGTAAAATTATAGTCTCTATCATAATTAGCTTCTTGACTATAAAGAGTCATGAAAATAAAAGTTTACCTGAACACAAAATCGTGGTTGTCTATAACAGGACCATAGTATGATCCTAAAAGGTTCCCAGAGTTCCCCACCACAGCACAGGTTCGACAGCGGGACGGGCCGGCATCTCTGTACCGTTCCTCTCCAGGAATGACAGAAAACAGCTCCTTAATCACTTGGGAGTAATTAGTTTTGCTCCTTGAAGATTGTAGAGACTGTGAATAGATTAAAAAAGAATCAGTGACTCAGGAAAGTACACTTCTACCATCAGCATGAAACCAGAATAAAAAAACAATCAACATGAACATTTTATGTAAACTAACACTAATGACATAACAGTAGCTAATTAGTTAAAAGATGCATATTTACTACCATTCAAAAATTTGTGGGGAAAATTTTTTTTTTTTTTTTTTTTTTGTCCAGAAAGAAATTAACTGTAGTGTACACATACACACATACATATCTACATTTCATGTTTGAAATAAATACACATATCATTCTTCCTTGTTCTCCTTTTACAGTCAAGAATTTAAAGAACTGACTTCTATTCAGTGTGAATATGAGGAACTGGCCACACCAAACTATTTGGATTAAAATGTACTGAAATTAAATTCAAAAGTGTCACGCAAGAATTCCCTTGACACAACACAATGGACACAATGGACCTTGTAAATACAATGGAACAGAACTTGTTTTTTGTGTTGTGTGGCTCCATTTTGAAGATGCCAGGGTGCTTCCACAATGAATCAGCACACTAGAATGATTTCTGATGAATTGTTTGACACTGAAGACTGAAGTAATGGCTCCATGAAAAAAAAGGATGTCTTAGACATAATTTGAAAGCATTCTCTATTAAATTCTGAATTGCACACAGTCCAGCTTACTGTACATTGAAGTGGGCTGAAGTATCAAATGAGAAACACACACTAAGCCAATACCTGCCACCACTTAAAGACGTGGTCAGGGAGGACGCTGTTATTGAGAGAGAGCACTGGTGGGACATCTTTTCTGAAATGTTCAGCAAACAACTCGTCATCACTCGCAGCCAAACAGCGCTCCATACAGGCACATGGTTCTTCATGAAGGAGCCGCTCCACCACGCTATTGTTCACCAAATCTTTCAAATGTCCATAAGGAACTTTATGTATGGTCACAGTAAAGATGGTGGCACTTAACAAAACCAAGATGACCTTTACATATTTACACCAGCGCATTTTGAATGCTGTGGGGCTTCTACAGTTCTACTCTCTGATGTTTAGAGTGAGGTCGAGGGGATTCCAGGTGATTCCTCTAGCACCTTTCTGCACCTTATCCTGAGATCAGCTGCAAGTACCTGAGCAATAAATGACAATAAAGACATTTATTTATAGAAATAAAGGGTTAGAGGAAGAGTAATAGACTGACTTTTCATGCATGTTCTACATCAGCAGCACCATGCGCATGCGTTGTTTACGTGCAGGAAAATCACGGATGAATGGAGGTGGGTTTGTAACTTACACGAGGGTGAGTAATTAATGACAGAATTTTCATTTTTGGGTGAACAATCCCTTAAAGTCTAGAAGGGATACAGCTGCGGCTACTGGGCATGTGCACATCAATAGGCTATAGCATAATTTTTGTCACATTGTACAACAATAATTACTGTTTTTGCAATATTGTAAGGGGTAGGTTTAGGGTTGGGATTGATGTAGACGTTAATAAAACACAATATAAAAGGTATAAAAATTAATTTATTGTTCGTTTCCGGTCGTAGCTGTATCTGTTTAGCCGGTTTAAGCTAATTTGAAGACTTGCCAAAATTAAAATAGCCTACTTAAAAGTAGCTAATTTTAAAGCATTTCAGATTTGCCACGTGTTTTAAACTAGAGGGGTTTTTTTATGTTCAACAGATGATATACTACTGCCAAAAAGCTTTACATTGTATCACTATACTCTATTTCTAAAATAAATCATAATGAACAAACATCATGTAGTGTTTTCAGGGAGTTGATTTGTTTAAATTACATTTCAATTGACATGAATTTGTTATTTATGATTTACTGATGTTACAATAGAAAATGAGAAGGAACACAAAAACGACAAGAGTTCAACAAACTCATTGGCCCTGATATTAAAGGATTAGTTGACTTTCAAATTAAACTTTCCTGATAATTTACTCATCTTGGATGACATGGGGATGAGTGTTTTATCAGGAAATTTGAATTTGAAAGTCAACTAATCCTTTAAGTAACACAGCCTACCATTATAACGTGACTGTGTCATAACTGCTCTTTAGAAAGCAGAACCGATTTTGAATTTTGAAGAACTAAATGCTTTGTGAACCTAATGTTCTAATGAATAATGATAATTTGAAAGAAATAAAGGTAAATATATTTGACAAACAAACGATGAATTTATACTTTTTTTCAGTCGAGGCTGAACTAAGGTTTCATGATCACTGAGTTATCAGATAATTCATCCAATTACAAGCCCGAACATCGTAAGCAACAGACATAAAAGAGGGACTAAATATCTCTAATAACTACACCTGAGAAATAAACAGTAAACGGTGACAAAAAGAAAACATTTACTCAGATTAGTATTCAGCTTTGAATCCAGCGATGTGTGCTTGTCTGTGGATCTCGATCGTGAATGTCAGGAGGGTGTCACCTGGTTAGAGCAGATTAATCTTATACAAACAACTCGCTTCTCATTAAAATGATTGATATCCACGGTGTGGACAAACTGAGTATTTTGATTCTCATCATCATTGTTTTAAAATAATTGACAAATATAAATGCAATAGGCTCAAAGACTGCAATTCAGTGTAGCCTATGCCTGTTTTAAGCGATTAAACATTTCTTACCCTTTTGGACTGTTTATTCTTACAGTGCCGCATACGAATAAATACAATAATAAAGTGTTCTCCTATTTTATTTTATCTGATGTAGTAAGACAACTTTTCGGTTTAACCAAAACCGTTAACATATTCATAAAAACCAGATGCTTTAAACCATTTCTAAGTCAATATACTGATATGAAGAACCTAATGTAACTTTTTTTCATCTCGAAAGAATAACACAGTATCTGAAGACCCTTACAGAACCAAAAAAAAAAAAAAA
>NW_015506275.1:505772-508435 GCF_001515645.1 Sinocyclocheilus grahami
AAAAAAAGGATGTCTTAGACATAATTTGAAAGCATTCTCTATTAAATTCTGAATTGCACACAGTCCAGCTTACTGTACATTGAAGTGGGCTGAAGTATCAAATGAGAAACACACACTAAGCCAATACCTGCCACCACTTAAAGACGTGGTCAGGGAGGACGCTGTTATTGAGAGAGAGCACTGGTGGGACATCTTTTCTGAAATGTTCAGCAAACAACTCGTCATCACTCGCAGCGCTCCATCGCTCCATACAGGCACATGGTTCTTCATGAAGGAGCCGCTCCACCACGCTATTGTTCACCAAATCTTTCATAAGGAACTTAGGAACTTTATGTATGGTCACAGTAAAGATGGTGGCACTTAACAAAACCAAGATGACCTTTACATATTTACACCAGCGCATTTTGAATGCTGTGGGGCTTCTACAGTTCTACTCTCTGATGTTTAGAGTGAGGTCGAGGGGATTCCAGGTGATTCCTCTAGCACCTTTCTGCACCTTATCCTGAGATCAGCTGCAAGTACCTGAGCAATAAATGACAATAAAGACATTTATTTATAGAAATAAAGGGTTAGAGGAAGAGTAATAGACTGACTTTTCATGCATGTTCTACATCAGCAGCACCATGCGCATGCGTTGTTTACGTGCAGGAAAATCACGGATGAATGGAGGTGGGTTTGTAACTTACACGAGGGTGAGTAATTAATGACAGAATTTTCATTTTTGGGTGAACAATCCCTTAAAGTCTAGAAGGGATACAGCTGCGGCTACTGGGCATGTGCACATCAATAGGCTATAGCATAATTTTTGTCACATTGTACAACAATAATTACTGTTTTTGCAATATTGTAAGGGGTAGGTTTAGGGTTGGGATTGATGTAGACGTTAATAAAACACAATATAAAAGGTATAAAAATTAATTTATTGTTCGTTTCCGGTCGTAGCTGTATCTGTTTAGCCGGTTTAAGCTAATTTGAAGACTTGCCAAAATTAAAGTAGCCTACTTAAAAGTAGCTAATTTTAAAGCATTTCAGATTTGCCACGTGTTTTAAACTAGAGGGGTTTTTTTATGTTCAACAGATGATATACTACTGCCAAAAAGCTTTACATTGTATCACTATACTCTATTTCTAAAATAAATCATATTTCAATTGACATGAATTTGTTATTTATGATTTACTGATGTTACAATAGAAAATGAGAAGGAACACAAAAACGACAAGAGTTCAACAAACTCATTGGCCCTGATATTAAAGGATTAGTTGACTTTCAAATTAAACTTTCCTGATAATTTACTCATCTTGGATGACATGGGGATGAGTGTTTTATCAGGAAATTTGAATTTGAAAGTCAACTAATCCTTTAAGTAACACAGCCTACCATTATAACGTGACTGTGTCATAACTGCTCTTTAGAAAGCAGAACCGATTTTGAATTTTGAAGAACTAAATGCTTTGTGAACCTAATGTTCTAATGAATAATGATAATTTGAAAGAAATAAAGGTAAATATATTTGACAAACAAACGATGAATTTATACTTTTTTTCAGTCGAGGCTGAACTAAGGTTTCATGATCACTGAGTTATCAGATAATTCATCCAATTAAATTTGAAAGTCAACTAATCCTTTAAGTAACACAGCCTACCATTATAACGTGACTGTGTCATAACTGCTCTTTAGAAAGCAGAACCGGTTTGGATTTTGAAACCCAGAAAAACGTAAGCTAATTATAAATTACAAAATGCTTAGTGAACCTAATTTTCTAATTAGTAATGATACTTTGAAAGAAATAAAGGTAAATACATTAACAAACAAACGATGAATTTATACTTTTTTTCAGTCGAGGCTGAACTAAGGTTTCATGATCACTGAGTTATCAGATAATTCATCCAGTTACAAGCCCGAACATCATTTACTCACCGAACATTTACTCACATTTAGTGTTCAGCTTTGAATCCAGCGATGTGTGCTTGTCTGTGGATCTCGATCGTGAATGTCAGGAGGGTGTCACCTGGTTAGAGCAGGTTAATCTTGTTATGCAAACAACTCGCTTCTCATTAAAATTATTGATATCCACGGTGTGGACAAACTGAGTATTTTGATTCTCATCATCATTGTTTTAAAATAATTGACAAATACAAATACAATAGGCTCAAAGACTGCAATTCAGTGTAGCCTATGCCTGTTTTAAGCGATTAAACTTTTTTTCCCCGTTTGGACTGTTTATTCTTACAGTGCCGCATAAGAATAAATACAATAATAAAGTATTCTCCTATTTTATTTTATCTGATGTAGTAAGACAACTTTTTGGTTCCACCAAAACCTTTAACCTATTCATAAAAACCAGATGCTTTAAACCATTTCAATATACTGATATACTGAAATATACTGACCAATGTACAGTATATAGTCAATATACTGATATGAAGAACCAAATGTTACTTTTTTTTCCATCTCAAAAGAATAATACAGTAACTGAAGACCATTACAGAACCAAAAAAAAAGTTTAATGATAAAAAAAATAGGCCTACTAATTTGCTGAACCTATGAACCAAAGAAATCTTTATGCATGCCTATCGTCTATGCATTATTCTAAATGCCCATCTTTGCGTTTCGATCGCCCCAGGTGGCTGGTCCCAGTATAGGTCATAAACCCCGCCCTCTC
>NW_015506275.1:508502-509458 GCF_001515645.1 Sinocyclocheilus grahami
GGAGGCAGAAGCTTTCGGCACTCAGATACTTTGATGATTCAGATGCCAAGAAATAAAGTCTAGTTAAAACAATTACTTGTGATGATTTATAGACCTCAATAAATACTGGCTTACTAGGAGATATATGAGGAACCTATCCTGACATTCTTATCATTTGGGTAAGTTTGATATTCTGGGGTAATTATTACATTGATTATTAGTAGTCAATTTGTAATTTAATCAGTTAAATCTATTTGAAACATTTGTAATATGGGCTACTAATAGACCGAATTTAACAACAGTTCTGGTAAACTGAGCAAGTCGGTCTGAGAATTAGTGTTAAACTTTCCTGAAATTAACTCTTCTTTTGCATGGTAAAACAATGTTTTAAATCTCTTTGTTTTTATTTCAACGTTATTTTATGTTTTCAATGTTTAATCGAATTGAAACAAGTGATAAAGGAACACTCTGGCGCATTAATTATTAAATTATGACGAACAATGTATAACATTTTTATTTTTCTCACCAAAACAATAATATAGTTCAATTACAATGACACATCATTTTTACATTTAAGTGCAACCTAAGCGGAGTCGAAGTTACGTTGCATTTTTTCTATTGCTTTGAATTTAATTATGGATCGAAAATCTGAGAACTCATACAATCAAACAGAAATGACAAGAAATTGTGGCAAGTTATATATATGATATATATTTACATAGCCTACGTGATGTCGATATTTTTTGCGGGGTGGTGGCTTCAGAACACAGAATTGTGTCTTTTGAAGATAAGAAATTATAAAGTATAACCATAAAACTGACGCGTTTTTCTGTCTTTCTAATAAAATTGTATTTGTCCACCAGGAACACCACACGCGCAGAAGATGAACATCTTCAATAGACTGACGCCTCGCCACATCACCCTGCTTTTGAGCTTCATGACTATCTTTCTTTTGTTCACCCAAAACCCGATGAATA
>NW_015506275.1:509907-514910 GCF_001515645.1 Sinocyclocheilus grahami
GTCGAGACACCTACAGATGGTGGAGGGTAAGTCTTTGAATATTAAATGCTAAATATTCTGTCTTTAAGTAATCAAAGACTTCAGTGTCAAATAGGCCTATGTAGAACTAGTTTATGTCTATATACACACACACACACACACACACACATGTAGTGGGCTTCCAGCGCAGTAGATCATGGGACCCCGCCCATAAACGGTGAAGTTATGTGTTTCCCTTTCATGGGAACTTCGAACTGCGTCCTCTAGGGGTCGCTATGGGGAACGCCTCGTCGTGACCCGTGTCTGAAGCATACATTGAAAAAAACACCAACTCGTTGGCCGGCGACAGCCATGACGTCACTACCGGTGCGACTACAGTATAAATCGGTGCCGGGAGCTACACATCGTTCTCTTCTTCGTCTTCATTGACTGTTCTGTTTGAAGCGTGCATTTTCAAGGAAAAAGTAAGAGCTATCTATTTATTATGGCGAGCACTAGTAGAGCATTTAGAAGGTGTGTGCATCCGTGTCAGCGCTATTTGACACCAGATGACACACACGATTTATGTGTTGTTTGTTTGGGCGAGGAGCACGCACGCGGTGTCCTCGAGGGGGCAATCTGCGTGCATTGTGAGTTTTTTCCAATGAAAAAACTCCGTTCTCGTTTGTCTCTCTTTTCAAGTAAAGAGGGGCAGCCATCTGCTTCCCGCGGTTCAGGACCCTCCGCTGCTGAGGCACGGAGGAGAATGAGCTCGTGGGGATCTCAGGTGGACCTGGCCGATGAGTTTAGAGAGGGGCTTTCCTTCTCGCGCTCATCGGCGGGGGGCGAGAGACAGCCACTGGAGGATGATGTTCTCTCTTTAACATCATCTGATCCAGGGGCCAGTGCTCTGCTGGGGTCAGCCCAGGAAGAGCAGGAAATGGATGATGAGAGCGGAGAAGCTGAGGCTGAGCCTTCTCAATCCTCCTGCCCTGCGTATGATGAGCTCTTAGAGGTTATGGGTCGCGCCACGGCAAGACTTGACTTGCCATGGATGCGGACTAAGGAAGTGGCGTCGCGAGGTCGTCTCGACGAACGTTATCTTTCTGGCCATAACCCTCCAGCTCAGGTGAGTCTTCCTTTCCTTCCTGATCTCCATACTGAGATCGAGAAGGAATGGAAGAAGCCGTTTTCCTCACGCATCCATCGGTTTCAGCATACCAGTTATGCGAATATCGAGGCGGTGCGCGAAAACGGCTATGAGAGAATGCCCCCTGTAGAAGAGACGCTAGCTAGCTATCTCTCTATGGGAGAGACATCATCTCTCAAAACTCCCTCCTTGCCATCCATGCCTCTTCAAGCTACATCTAAAATGAATGGCAAGGCATACGCAGCAGCAGGTTAGGCTGTTGCTTCACTGCACACGATGGCGGTGCTTCAAGCATACCAGGCTGATCTGCTGAAAGACCTGGATAAAGGCGAGGGCCTTTCTTCTGATGAGATGGCTGAGTTACGCCGCACCACGGATCTTGCTCTTCGTGCTACTAAGCAGGCTGCCTCTGCCATGGGCAGATCTATGGCAGCGATGGTAGTAACGGAGAGGCAGCTGTGGGTAAACCTGGCAGACATCGGGAAGAAAGAAAGGGGTTTTCTTCTCGATGCCCCGGTTTCGCCCTCTGAACTTTTTGGTACATCCGTTGAGGCGGTCGTCGAAAAGTTCAGGGAGGCGAAGGCGCGCTCAGCGGCCTTCAAAACCTTCATTCCACGAAGGTCCAGGTCTGAGCCCGAACAACCCAGGGGTCCTGGTCCGTCTCGATTTGAGGATCAGAGACGAGCACAGAAGGCTAGTGTCGCGACTCGCGCTCCTCCTCCGCCTGCGGGTAGGGGTAGGAAGTATCGTGGGTCGAAGGGAGGTAGGCAGGACCTGAGGGATGTGATCCAGACAAGGCGTCAGCGCTTTTGTCCGGATCAGAGTAATACTTAGGTATCCACTCTTTTCCTCAGGGGGTGTAACATCTACCCCTTTCTTCCCCTTCCTAATTCCCCTGTAACCACCATATCGCCACCTGACCGAGGTCAGGTGGAAGCTTCCTGCATAACAGTCTCCTTCTGGACCTATGATGTTTTTGGTTGGTTCTATGGTTATCATAGTAACCACCTTACTGAAGGTCCGGTCTAGAGGCTTTTCCGGACAGAGCTCCAACGCGGGAGCCGTGGTGGGTGAGTACGATCCATGTCTAAATATATGTATATAAATATATGTATGTGCTATGGAATTGGTGGTTGTGTGTACCCTTCTGCTAGTTTCTTTGCAGTGTTTCCCGTGCTGGGTTCAGAAACCGGGTGCTCGACTTGCAGTGTTTATTTCACTCGTCGAGATATGTCCAGAAGGTAAGTAAGGTTTCTGTTTCATACTTCCTGGATCATGCGGCTATAACACAGGCTTCTGCGGGAGTTTTGTGATTATCAGGCCCCCGGTGTCACTGCAGAAAATTTCCTGGACGTCCGGGCTGGGGTTTACGCTTTCATGCTACCCTGACTGGTCTACCGTATCCGGGTCGCCCTGAGGGGTTTTTCCCGATCACCAGGATATCCCCTTGAGGCATCACCCCCCCTCACCATTGAGGGTTATTGTGAGTATGATGTTTCTTTCGAGCGTTAATCCTCTCTGAGGAGTTAGATTCCTCGCTCCATGGGCTGTCCTCGTGGTAGTATTGAGACAATGCTCCCCTTTTATCAAAGGGTTACCTGAATGAGAGTTTGGCTAGACTGCAGTATGCTTACCCCTCTGATTTTCAATCATGCTGCAGGTCGAGCTCCCTCTCGTTGAGAGCTGGGTTTGTGCTCCCTCAGCCAAGGTAAACTACTGCTAGCGTTCCTGCATTGGAACATGCTGTAGGCCGAGCCCCCTTCTCGACTGAGAACTAGGTGTGTTGCCCCCACAGCTAAGTAAACTATTGCTAGCTGTTCCAGTTTGGAACATGCTGCAGGTCGAGCCCCGTCTCGGTTTGAGAGCTGAGTGTGTTGCTCCCTCAGCTGAATAACTGCTAGCTGTTCCACCATGGGAACATGCTGTAGGTTGAGCTCCCTCTCCATTGAGAGCTGGATGTTCTCCCCCAGCTACAGATTTACTGCTAGCCACTCCAGCATTATAGCCGTAGATATAGCGTCTGGGGATACGCTATTTTTATCTATAGGCTGCCTTTTCAGGGTGCCACGAGAACCCCTAGAACGGTATGCAAGTGTAGTGCACGTTATGCTTTGCCCACTTTTCTAAAATCCACATAAGTGGTAAGTGTGCACGTTATGCTTTGCCCACTTTTCTAAAATCCACATAAGTGGTAAGTGTGCACGTTATGCTTTGCCCACTTTTCTAAAATCCACATAAGTGGTAAGTGTGCACGTTATGCTTTGCCCACTTTTCTAAAATCCACATAGCTGGTAAGTGCGCACGTTATGCTTTGCCCACTTTTCTAAAAATCCTGTATGGTAAGAGCTACGCGCAAGACTTCGTGCTCTTTTTGAGTGGTTTAAAACCCCGGTTCTGCCTTGGGCACCACTCCCCCTATGTATCCTCTGGATACCTACTTAACAGGGTATTGCTACTAAGGATCTGTTGAGACAGTTCCTTCACCACAAGACAAACGTGCGGTAGCCCCTGTGTGACAGACCAAGACTAGTATGATTCTAGGCTCTTGGTCGTATTCCCTTAAAGGAATCTGTTTCTGATTCCAAGCCTTGAGCTCTACCCCGTGCCCAGGAGTCTGGCCCTAACAGGTAAGTATTTTGGGGTATGTAGCCTAGGCCTTTGGCCGTAGGGAATAACGTCACTGACAGCCGTCTAAACGTCCCAGGGGCAACTCCCATAGCAATATGGTAGAGTTGGTTCTTAGTGCTCGCCATGGTTCTGGCTTGCACTCCCCTCAGCATGGTGGCGTGGGTATACCATTCCCCATAGCGATCCCTAGAGGACGCAGTTCGAAGTTCCCATGAAAGGGAACGTCTCAGGTTACTTATGTAACCATGGTTCCCTGAGTAGGGAACGAGACACTGCGTCCTCTAGGTTTCTTGCCATGCTGCGGACGCAAGCTTCAGACGAAGAAGTGAATGATGTGTAGCTCCCGGCGCCGATTTATACTGGAGTCGCACCGGTAGTGACGTCATGGCTGTCGCCGGCCAACGAGTTGGTGTTTTTTTCAATGTATGCTTCAGACACGGGTCACGACGAGGCGTTCCCCATAGCGACCCCTAGAGGACGCAGTGTCTCGTTCCCTACTCGTTATGTGTTTGTATTGGGGTATAGCATGCATCAATAGACTTCCAATAGGCTACCGCAACTGATTGCGGTCATTCTAGTCAATGCTTGTGTTTGCACAAGACGCGCCGCGGCACGTTTCAAAAGCGCCCCAGGAGCGGCTCTGTGCCGCTTCGCTAGAGGCGCCTAGTCTATTTTTGACGGACGCTGCGTCCAAACCGCACAGCAAATACAAAATAAAAGTAAAAAAAATCATGTCAATTTCAAAATAAACACCCTGTGCAGACTCCCGATCATATTTGGGCACATATCTTTGGCAGGAGGCCAGAAATGGACGACGACGAGCGGTTCATCCTCGAAATACAAAAACACATGGTGTTATATCACATCACAAACCCTTTTTACAAGAACAATGAGCAACCAAATAACATCTCACAGGCAAATCACGTGGTCTCGCGAATCCTACCGCGTGGAGGACGTAACAAAACTTCTAACGCGCCGCAGACGTGTGCAGTGTAAAGCAGGGGTCACGTGCATATAACATGCTGTACATATACTTTACATGATAAAAAGTAATCTTAAAGTTAATAAATGCCTCTAGTTTTAAAGGGGTCATATGATGCTTTTTTAAAGATCATTATTTTGTGTATTTGGTGTAACAGAATATGTTGACATGCTTTAATGTTCAAAAAACACATCATTTTTCAAATACTGTACATTATTGTAGGTCCTCTATGCCCCGCCTCTCTCAAACGCTTCGTTTTCTACAAAGTCCCTCCTTCCGACAAGC
>NW_015506275.1:515159-518512 GCF_001515645.1 Sinocyclocheilus grahami
ACACTAACTGCGGTTACTGAAACCACGCCTTCTTTCTTTGCGTGAACATTTGGGTGGCATTATGCAAATATTTCCACATAGTGAGGTAGATATGTGGGGGCGTGTTAGAACGAGCCGTTTTAGGGGTGTGTGGCAGAGTCTTAACTTTAATAAAGAATATCTCTTTGGTTTTGAGACTTTAGTCTTTGCAACTTCAGGGATCTTATCTATGCACAATCAGCTTGTAACACTCCAAAGAGAAATGAAAAATCGCATCATATGACCCCTTTAATAATTTAAACAGGCCTTTTAAGTTTGGGCAATAACTCCTGGCAGTGATGTGTTTTCGTGTAGTTGATTCTGTGCTAACTCTAATATTTATTTATTGTATTATTATTTTTTTTTTTAATGTTGTAGATTTAAGTAGCAAATGAGAATCGCTAAAAGGTCTTCTTAATGATTATCAGTTTGGTTTAAGATAATTAAAGCAACAGTTTTTCAATAACTAGAAGAATATGTAAAAGTATGGTATTTGGGGTAAACGCGCCCCTGCTGTTGGGGCGAAAGGCACAATAATTAACATGATAATTAATAGATGGCTGACTTTTCCAATAGTTGACATGACAGATGGTTAGATTCAGATGGTATAGCCTATTATGTTGGGTGTCCACCTTAGAGATAATCACCATGTTTAAAAACATCATATTTAAAAACATGATATTAATCATATCATATTATAAAATATAATTTGTTGTTACTACTGTAAATCTATATTAACTTATGGAATCTCCTTCAATGCTTTCTGAATCTTTACTTTTTATTTTGTTTCTGTATTTTAAAATATATTTTTATATTAACATTTTAATGACAGTATATTTATTGAACATTATTTATCAAACTAAGCAGAAAATAGCCTATTACAAACTTTGCTAAAGTGATTGTTTTGAACAAGTATTAACTTAGACAATGGGTATAAAAAAATATTTTAGCTAAAGTATTTATCAATACTATGCGCCTTTTACCCCGTGATTGTGAAACAAGAAACACCTCACATGATTTTACAGTGAAATGTGTCATTTTTCATGTTAATCAGGTCAATTTTGATCAAGAAAAATGCACTGTGGTTTTAATTCAGCGTAAATAGACTCGGCGCCGAAACTATCGCGGCACTGCTGAAGCACTGGCTTCAGAATGGCCTACATAAAATTATTTCTGCCGCTCTGCTCGACAGAGCAACATACGTATAAAAACTGAGCCGTATTGGGTCGGACTGTCCACACGGTATCTGTGACTGGACAAACGACCCAACGGAATGACCAGAGGTGTCGTTTCCCGATATTTTTGTTACCTGATTGAGTCTATAGGTAAGAGACAGCTTACTACAAGCCTATACTTGACGGCTGGTAAACATTTGTCGTTTTGTTTTGCTTAATTTGAATAAAGTGGTAAAGACTTGAGTAAAAGCCTGTCGACCATACTTTCTTATTGATATATTAAAAAGATTTTTTACATTGACAAAACAGGTAACATTAAGTTCCACTGAAGTGCCTTGAAATGCACAGCTTTATTCTGTGGTGTGTGCTACGGCTGCCTAATCGTTTTCACAAATACATGCCATAAAAAATAGATAACATGAAAATATGTATATAAAATACCAAAAAACATGGTTATTGGTTACCTACTATAGTTAAACCATGGTTTTTCTACACTAGCAATAGTTTAACCATGGTATTTGTAGTAAAACTGTGGTTATAGGCTACAATTGGTAATAAAAGCGCCCCCCCCCCCCCCCCCAAAAAAAAAAAAAAAACATGGTTAGCCTCCTATACTTTTACTATAGTAATACCATTGCTAATTTTCATAAAGGGATTGCGTATGATAATATGAAATAAATGTTTTAATAGATTATGACATCACAAAATATCAGGGAGTGAGATTTATTTGATTGTGATGCGAAGGAGGGTTACTTTAAACCCCATCAGAAATGGGTTGCGGTGCAGGGGGACGGGACTAGTGACAGATCATTGCAGGGTAAGTAGTGTAGCCTATCTGTGCTACCTGCTCAGTGCTACCTCCGGTAGATTGTCTGTTTATTAGTCATATGCATCTTCAGATCAGGTTTTTTAACTTATTAGAGGCACAGAACGCCACACAGCAACTTTTCGGCATTGCACAAAGCAAAAATCAATCAAAATCATCACAAAAAGTAAAGATCAAGTGTCTAACAAGGTCTCTGCGCATTAATTCGAATGGTTTGTTTTCCCTCACGGCATAAACGGTTATGACGTTTTTGTGGGCGTTCCCAGAGAACAAGAACAAAGTGATTATTATCATTTTTGTGACACAGAATGCCCCCTGTGAATTTCAGATGGGTCTTTTACAATGACAGTTTGCAATTTATGAGTAACATTTTAACATTACTTAGAGACATTTTATTCTACAAAAAAATCATACATTAAAAGTACCTAAGTTTTTATAGACCACAAATTTTTAATTTTTATATGTTCTGTGCCAAAATAATGACTTAGATTCTACATTTACACATATACACAGGGCCTTTTCTAGCCAATTTGACGCCCTAGGCGAAATCCCTATTGCCTTTGTCCCAATTATATATACTGTATATACACTACTTTTTTGTCTTTATCTGTTTTTTGTTCAATTTTTTTGTTGTTGTTTCTTGAAACATTGATTTAAAGTGTCAGTTATTGCATTATTATTTCAGTCAAATCTATAAAACCCCTTTTGTTACCCCAAACTACATATAAAAGCTTTATCAGTGGCATAAAAGTAACCAATGCAGCTACTTAATCATTTGCTACTCGTTAACGCGTTAACGTCCCCTTTAAATAACGTGACGCTCTGCCCTCTATGACGCTGCTCCCATTAAGCGCTGTTGGAAGTGAATTAATTGATTCAGCATTTCGAAACACCTCCGTAAGGATGCATTTAACTCGAAAAAGCGGTCTAATAAAGGATGTATTGATCTTGTGAATTAGCTAATTTTACTATACAAATATTTTTTAATTGGATGTTAAAGTTTATATGGGAATATTACATGACACGCTGATCCTTTAACAATGCATTGGCGCAAAAAACGCACACCTTTTGGACAAATCTGCCACAAATATTTGGACAAATGTGCCACAAAAGTGCCACAAATACTGCCTAAACAAAATACTGATTTTGTGCACTTTATTTACTGTACCAATATTTTCAATTGGCCTTTGAACTTAGCTTTATTGCATGGCAAAAAAAAGTGTTACCTTGCCAAATCACTGACCGGGCCCACTGATCTAATGGCATTGTTGAGCGCTCCAAATGCAAACTTTGCATGCAACAATCAGGCAGCAATTGACAGCACTCTGATCTAG
>NW_015506275.1:518582-532429 GCF_001515645.1 Sinocyclocheilus grahami
CGTGCGCTCATTGGCGCCCCTTCAGCTGGTGGCACCCTAGGCGACCGCCTAGCTCGCCTATGCCTAGAAACGGCCATGCATATACATCTTAATAACAGCACATAAACATCATGAATTAGCTTACTAAAATTACTCATGCCATCAGGTGAGGAATGCCCTATGTTTACACACCAACGATGTAGTCAAAAACGGAAAAGTTTTTCCCTTGCGTTTTAAAAAAGTTTAATATATACACAACAACGTTTCCAAAAACGCTGTATTACATATGCCAGGCCAATATTTGGCGCTGTCACCTTGTTAGTACAGAACAGTACCTGTAGGGAAGTGATGATTATATGTTGTATATGATGCGTCTCCGCTGTTGGTTGTAATATTGCTGAAGTAAATCCACACTTTGCTGAAGAAGAGATCAAAAACTTGCACTTTGAAACACATTTTCAAAAATATGCGTTTTCAGTCCCCAAAACGCCGTTGTCGTGTAAACGAACAGGCAAAACGCATAAAAAGTTTTCCATTTTTGGCTGAAAACGTTGTCGTGTAAATGGCCCCATAGAGTCATGTTGAAATTCTCATGTGAAAATGAAGATACAAATCAACTGTCTTATCTTGATGGGCTTCACACGATGTCACTATTATGTAAACCAGTTTTAACAAGACCATTTTCATTGATGCTTATCTTGAGCTTTCAAATATCTGTACAGGGTCTACAACCATCAATGTTCAGAGTCAACTACACGAAGGTGGTGGATCAGATGTTTTCTCTCTTCCCTGACGAAGAGCACTACTCAGACGCCGGTCCAGATCGCTGCAGAACCTGTGCTGTGGTGGGAAACTCTGCAAACCTTCTGGGATCCCATTATGGGTCTCTCATAGATTTCCATGATATTGTGATCAGGTAGGCCTACTAGAAGAACAAAATAATACACACAATAATCTGATAAATATTCTCTATAACAGTAGTTCTTTAGATAGCCTATGAACACCTGTTACTTGTATTGGTCCCCAAAACGCCGTTGTCGTGTAAACGAACAGGCAAAACGCATAAAAAGTTTTCAATTTTTGGCTGAAAACGTTGTCGTGTAAATGGCCCCATAGAGTCATGTTGAAATTCTCATGTGAAAATGAAGATACAAATCAACTGTCTTATCTTGATGGGCTTCACACGATGTCACTAAACCAGTTTTAACAAGACCATTTTCATTGATGCTTATCTTGAGCTTTCAAATATCTGTACAGGGTCTACAACCATCAATGTTCAGAGTCAACTACACGAAGGTGGTGGATCAGATGTTTTCTCTCTTCCCTGACGAAGAGCACTACTCAGACGCCGGTCCAGATCGCTGCAGAACCTGTGCTGTGGTGGGAAACTCTGCAAACCTTCTGGGATCCCATTATGGGTCTCTCATAGATTTCCATGATATTGTGATCAGGTAGGCCTACTAGAAGAACAAAATAATACACACAATAATCTGATAAATATTCTCTATAACAGTAGTTCTTTAGATAGCCTATGAACACCTGTTACTTGTATTGTTCTCTCAGGATAAATAAAGGCCCGACAAAAGGTTACGAGAGGGATGTGGGGTCAAAGACGACTCACCGGATTCTGTACCCTGAAAGCGCCATGGACTTGGACAACTCCACCCATCTGGTGCTTTTTCCCTTTAAGATTCGCGATATGCAATGGCTTATAAGTACCTTCACCACAAGACACATCACACGGTGAGCACGGTTTAAAAAAACAATGAAATAAATATGAAATAATTATATATATCTGCATAATTAGTAAGCCATCTTTTTGTTCCTCAGCACCTACACACGAGTCAAACCTTCAATCAAAGCAGATGAGAACAAGGTGAGTATCCAATGTCATTAAATGAATGTAAATTAAATTCGAGACTGATTATTAAACCTTAAAATAAGCAGTGGTGTATGTCTCATAAATGTTTTTGTTTCTGTTTAGGTGATGGTCCTCCACCCTGCTTTCATAAAATACGTCTATGAGAAATGGCTTCTGAAACATGGCAGATATCCATCTACTGGCTTCATTACAATAATATTTGCCTTGCATATCTGTGATCAGGTAAAACTGTTTGCATTTTCAGTTTAGACTTCTAATTATATAAACAGACGTTAAGTTTGTGAAATGCACATGACATATTAGAAAACAAAGCCAAGGGTGCACATAAAGCAGAAATGTGAATATTTGCCTATTAATTTCCCTAAAAGTGGCCCTAAAATAATTAGCATGTGCATACAAAAGTTGATCTTAACAATTGCCTTCTTTTTAAATAACATCAAAGTATCCACAGATATGTTTTATGTTACAAACACAACATTGCCTGGCATTCATTTGTGGGTTTCCTGTACATTTCTTTGGATCTGTGCATTGCTGCACACATTTGTGGATTTTAAAACATTTCTAGCATCAAGATGCACACTAATCCACAAATAGGTAGACTCTGCCCACCATCTGCTTAAGCCAATCAGATAACAGCCACATAGTGCTGACCAACTGTAGCACGCTATCACTCAAACCAGTCATGTTTTGCATTACAATCAGGTTGAGAGCAGAGTCAGTATCCAACAAAGGCTGCGTTCCAGTCAATTTTTTATGCCCTATTGCCCTTCACTCGCAAACTTCCCTCTGACTCGTTTACTCAGATGTACGTCATTGATTACGTTGCATGAGTGCCCACTACTGGCGGAACCCTTGGAATGGACTGAATTGACCTATCGGTAAGCCCCGCCCCCCTTAGTTACTGTTGCTCCCTCTGACAAACAAGTCAGAGGGAGTGTTGAATGCTTATGGACATTTTGCTCTGTTTTGTTTGGATTTAGGAAATGTAATAAAATAAATTATATTGCCCATCCTCTCAGGATACCTGGAATCAGTGTTACAAGTACACCAGGCACATCGTTTTTCCATTTTTGTTGCATAAACACCATCAAACCGATGCGAGCTTCGGATCTTCCAATGTTTCTCTATGGCGCTGAAACCTAAAGATGTCAGAGTTCCACTCCCCGTGCAACTGATACTCGACTGCCATTGGCTCATCTGTGTTCGAGGGGAGGGGCTTACCGATAAGTCAATTGAAACGTCCTAAGCCAGGGGTGCCCAATCCTGTTCCTGGAGATCTACCTTCCTGCAAAGTTCAGCTCCAACCCTTACCAAACATACCTGGACCAACTAATTAGGATCTGAAAGATCACTTGATAATTACAGACAGGTGTGTTTGATCAGGGTTGGAACTGAACTCTGCGTCCCGTACAGGGGTGTGTTTCCCATACAACGATGTAACTCTATGATTAACCACCATAGTGCGATGCATTGTTGTGGAAACTTACTAGCCAGTCACGACTGTTTCCCGAACACGGTCGCATCTCCATCGTTTGAACCACATTAGTTCAATAATTTAGGGCCGTTTTTAATGATGTCACATGCATGTGGCGGAGTAATAACTTCTGCTAATTAATTGAATCAAGATTTCTGAGATGCTGCTGCATTGAACATGGCGCCTGATGACTAATTTACTATGTTTGTTCCCTGTCATTTTGCTTTATTTGATGTTTGATTCATCGCGGGTTTCCTCTTACGTCATACTCCGGGGTTCCCTTAGGCATTTATGCACATGCGCACTCTTCAAAAATGGCGCTAATTGAGGACACGCTAAAATGTATCGATTAAAATGTATAAAAAATATATTTAAATTGAATGGAAGATATAGATTGTGCTGCATGTTAGCTGGCTTATTCACTGGCTATATATCGCACACTCATCCAGGCCACGCTGAAAAAAAGGGTCAAAATTGTACCTTTTTGGGTACAACAGCTTGTCACTGGAGTAGTACCCTTAAAAGGACATCTTTGTACCTTTTTTATCCATAATAGGTACATATTAGTACCTTAGAGTAGTAATTCGTACCCTCAAGGTACTAAGCTGGCTTATTCACTGGCTTTATATCGCACACTCATCCAGGCCACGCTGAAAAAAAGGGTCAAAATTTTACCTTTTTGGGTACAACAGCTTGTCACTGGAGTAGTACCCTTAAAAGGACATCTTTGTACCTTTTTTATCCATAATAGGTACATATTAGTACCTTAGAGTAGTAATTCGTACCCTCAAGGTACTAATATGTAGGCAGGGCTTGAAAACGAAAAAAAAAAATTCAATCGGTTCACTCAGAGCAGAATCGATATTGTAACGTTTCTGTTCCTGCGTTCCTCTGTATTACTGTTCCAAAACTGGTTCGGGTAGACGAAATACTGGTTAATAACGTTATTTTTTTAAAACAATTTTCTTTGCCAATAATAATAATAATAAAGTACAGCGTTTTCTTTACTCAAAAAGAAAAAGAAAAAAAACAGGAAGAGATCTGGTAACATTAGTATATTACCCACAAAATATATTTAAATTGAATGGAAGATATAGATTGTGCTGCATGTTAGCTGGCTTATTCACTGGCTTTATATCGCACACTCATCCAGGCCACGCTGAAAAAAAGGGTCAAAATTTTACCTTTTTGGGTACAACAGCTTGTCACTGGAGTAGTACCCTTAAAAGGACATCTTTGTACCTTTTTTATCCATAATAGGTACATATTAGTACCTTAGAGTAGTAATTCGTACCCTCAAGGTACTAATATGTAGGCAGGGCTTGAAAACGAAAAAAAAAAAAATTCAATCGGTTCACTCAGAGCAGAATCGATATTGTAACGTTTCTGTTCCTGCGTTCCTCTGTATTACTGTTCCAAAACTGGTTCGGGTAGACGAAATACTGGTTAATAACGTTATTTTTTTTAAACAATTTTCTTTGCCAATAATAATAATAATAAAGTACAGCGTTTTCTTTACTCAAAAAGAAAAAGAAAAAAAAACAGGAAGAGATCTGGTAACATTAGTATATAACCCACTGCGCTTAGTCACAGCCAATAGAGCATCATCTTTTCTAGATGTAACCGAGCGCTACTCTGTGATCACACTAAATTCCGACTACGCCACTGGGGTTTTGTACCCACGGAAATAACTGAACACAGCAACACAAGTTCAATGGCCCATAAATGAAGGAAGAACAGAGACGTGACCTTCAAGTTCAACACTTTTATTAATAAGCAGTAGGCATTATTTAGATGGATGATCAACTTTAATATAGTATTAAAAAAGAGGGAATCACGCTTAAAAAATCTGGGCTTTAGGCCAATTATTAAAATCATAACACACCATTCTTAAAATATAGGGTTACCAAGCCTGCTGGAGGAAGGGGGCGAACCATGGGGTCACAGACCCCCAGACGTAAGAGCACACACTACACATGCACTGATATACAAATCATTAACCAACAGCTTTAAAAAAGGTGTAGTGAATAATGCAAATAGCGTTACACTCTCAACTCTCAACTCGTGCAGTGCAGTAAATCTCACACCGCCATGCAGTGAAGAAAGGGAAACCCGGACGACCCCAGAGGAAAGCACTCCATGCAGGCTGGTTCCTACAACACAGAGTTTTGAATTAACAAACCTAAACGGTTGTCAAAACTAGACTCAGCTAGCAAAAACAATTAAACATAAACAGCAATACAAATCATCAGAACCATAAATATAAACTAAGTTTAAATGACAAAAATGAATCAAACAAAACAGCAGCTTTCAAATAGCAGCTATAACCCTTCTGATCATGCCTCTCCTTCCTCAGTCTGGGTGCCGCTTGAATCCTCTCCCGAGCACCATCAAAAGCCACTTGCAAACGCTTCCGAAGTTCCTCCATCTAATCCATTACTGTCACTGCTGTTGGCTGTAAAACTCTCCCAAGGAGGAAATCAACTGGTAAATTAGGTTCTTGGCCATACATTAAAAAAATGTGGGCACTCACCTGTTGTCTGATGTATGGTGGTATTATAAGAGAACAACAATTGAGGCAAATAATTAGGCCATTCAGCTTTTGCAGACCTGGGAAGTGTACAAAGGAGGCCATGCAGTGTCCAGTTAAACCTTTCACATTGGCCATTGCCTTGGGGATGGTAGGGTGTGGTGTGTGTCTTCTGTATCCCATACAGGTCGCAAAGTTGTTGTATCAATGCCCCTTCAAATCTTCAACCCTGTTCTGAGTGAATGCGGGCTGGGACTCCAAACCGGCAAAACCATTCCTTCACCAGAACATTCGCTACAGTGGACACTCTCTGGTCATAAGTTGGAACTGCCTGCGTAAACTGAGAAAACATCAGTCATTATTTATACTTGCTCCTTACCATCCCTTGAACGCTCCAGGAGAGTAAAATCGATCGCGAGAATTTTATTTGGTCGTGCAGCAACCAGATGTCCCATCGGTGCCTTCACAGGAGGATCCACTGGTTTAGCCAAAGTGCAACGTTCACATTCCTCACACCACTTTTTAGCTGCTTTGTACATTCCAGGCCAGTAACACCTTGAATGCACTAGCTCAGTCGTCCTCTCAATACCTTGATGACCGTGCCCCCGGTGTAACTGCTTTAGCAATTATTCTAGCAATACTATCTGTAGCACCTCCTCTCCCCCATCTGGACGAATGGTTCTGCGGTACAAGACCTTATCACTCTCCACCAGACGGTCCCATTGTCGCACCAATTCCAACACAGACTTACTCAACACTTGCCGTTCCATGTGATCTGGCCTCCTCTGATGTTGCCAAAAATGAATAAATGCACCGATTACGGGATCATCTTGTTGAAGCAATGACTGGTGTCTGGCCAATAGCCTGCTCCAAACGTGCTGGAACTGCAGTTCCCGGGAGTACCTAATCCACAAGGGATACTCCATCAGCAGAGTACTGTCTTGACAAGGAATCTGCATTTCTATTGGCCCGACCTGGTCAATACCGGATGGTATAATCAAACGCTTCCAACTCTGCTGCCCACCGTAATTTTGTTGCTCCAAGTTTAGCAGTGCTTAAATGACTCAAAGGATTATTATCTGTCCAGACAATAAACTTATGGCCCTGCCAATATTCTTGGAATTTCTCCGCCATCGCCCATTTCAGGGCAAGAAACTCTAGCTTCATGGAGCTATAGTTTGGCATCCTCTTCTCCGCCTGACTCAGTGTTCTGCTTGGATAAGCAAGGGGTCTTAATTTCCCTTAATTTCCCAAAGTCACTGCACCCGTTTACCAAGAAATTTTGGAGCACTTCATGCTTCCTTCTGCTGACCAGCTTATTGAAGCAATAAGCGAGTTTAAACTTCTGATATATGATTTTCTGAGCGCACACATCCGAAGCACATGGACAGAAAGCGGCCACCACACAGCATGCGAGTACTAAACTAAGTTCTCATTTACACACAAGTTTACGTTTAAAAACACACACGAGTTACAAAAACAGTCGGTTATGTCTGTGAAGGTATACAGCTGGGAAATAAATCGCATGTTTATTTTATATCTAAACAGTGTTCTGTGCTCGTCTGTGCAGACAAAGGCAGAACACTTAGTATGTTTTGCTCAAACTTTCGCCATGGCATTAGAGCTGGTACACCGTTGTCGCTTGCGAAATTAAAATGATGGTGCTGTGGGTAGAAAGTTACAGATTAAGGGGCGGTAATATTAAAATGAGATCCCTTTGCCACGTCACCAAGGGAGCGAAATCAGATGTGCTCGTTTTCTCAGACGTTTGCAGAAAAAGGCTTCCCAAAACAAAGTTACTGGGTTAAACTTTTTCACGTTTCCTTGATTGGTAGATGAACCGGGGACCTGTCACCTTTAAAGGTGCTGAATGTAAGTTTTTGACTCTACTAAATCATAAAAATCCCATAATATGTTTGCAGATATTTAAGAAACATACTAAGTTAACATACTTGTTTATCTGAAATACAATGCTACAGTCAGTTATTCTTCTTTGAAAATGTGCATTCCGGGCGGAATGTCGGTCTCGGTTTTGGTTTGTGAAACCGGCCCACTGGCAGTTTACTCAATTGTATTGCGACACCCCAGGTTGCCAGTTGGCGGAAAACACAGCGTATTTAATTTCATTCATCATCAAGTGCGCTCGTTCTTGTTGGTGTCGTCAATCTGGCAACCTGTGTGTGCATCAAGTCTGAGGAGGAGGGGCCGGGTGAAAAAAACCCTCTCTAATATTTTGAATTTGGACTGCAATACCTAGTTCAACCGCTCGGTGTCAATCCTACATACAGCACCTTTCAGGTGAAACTGATCCCTACCTCTCTTATTCGGCACGAATACAAATGTTTCCATATTCGTCATGTATCTGGATGCTAAAATATGATTTATTATAGGCTAGGCTTTGTACAAACCCGATTCCAAAAAAGTTGGGACACTGTACAAATTGTGAATAAAAACAGAATGCAATGATGTGGAAGTTTCAAATTTCAATATTTTATTCAGAATACAACATAGTACAATGCTACAGTCAGTTATTCTTCTTTGAAAATGTGCATTCCGGGCGGAATGTCGGTCTCGGTTTTGGTTTGTGAAACCGGCCCACTGGCAGTTTACTCAATTGTATTGCGACACCCCAGGTTGCCAGTTGGCGGAAAACACAGCGTATTTAATTTCATTCATCATCAAGTGCGCTCGTTCTTGTTGGTGTCGTCAATCTGGCAACCTGTGTGTGCATCAAGTCTGAGGAGGAGGGGCCGGGTGAAAAAAACCCTCTCTAATATTTTGAATTTGGACTGCAATACCTAGTTCAACCGCTCGGTGTCAATCCTACATACAGCACCTTTCAGGTGAAACTGATCCCTACCTCTCTTATTCGGCACGAATACAAATGTTTCCATATTCGTCATGTATCTGGATGCTAAAATATGATTTATTATAGGCTAGGCTTTGTACAAACCCGATTCCAAAAAAGTTGGGACACTGTACAAACTGTTTGCGTGAAGCGCAAGTGTGAGCACAGAAAACAGAGGTTGCGGTACGGGTTTGTGTCCGTTCTCGAACCGTTCCGTGTATTTCCACTGTAGAAAAGGTTGTTCCGGGCCGAAACTGAAACTTCTTTCATATTTGTCGACCAATATGCAGAAAACTACATCAGTATATCAAATTTTTATCTTATTGGAATCGAAACTAGGAATCGATAAGAATCGGAATCGATAAACAGAATCAGAATTTGAATCGATAAAATTCAAACGATACCCAACCCTAGCTATCACATAAAAAGGTCAAAATCCTTAGTCTGGGGCCGTGGAAAATAATTAAAGGTTCTCTCTGCACCTTTACTTCCCTTTCCCTTTTCTTCATTTTCCCCAATATCTCTGCCCCCTTCCCCCTTTTTTTCTTACCTTTCACTTCTTCACCAGCAGGTCTACTGTTATGAACAGAACTGTGTCCACCTTGTTGAAAACAACCGCCTCATTTCAATTTGTAGCACAGAATGTTATTTATCTTCAAATTACTTAAAGGTGACATATCATGAAAATTTGACTTTTCCAGGTTTTAAGTGCTATAATCAGGTCCCCGGTGCATCTACCAACCAAGGAAACGTGAAAAAGATTAACCCAATCACTTTGTTTTGGGAAGCCTTTTTCTGCAAGCGTCTGAGAAAACGAGCGCGTCTGATTTTCATTATAATATTACCGCCCCTTAATCTGTAAACTTCCACTCAAGGCACCGTCATTTTGATTTCACAAGTGACAACGGTGTACCGGCTCTAATGCTATGGCGAAAGTTTGAGCAAAACATGCTAACTGTTCTGTCTTTGTCTGCACAGATGAGCACATAACACTATTTACAGCCCCAGCCTCAGAGGAGACAAGAGAGCAGTGGATTTATTGATTTATTTGGGCTACTGTATATTTGCTGCTGCCACACAGATCTAAAATAAAGCGATTTATTTCCCAGCTGTTTACCTTCACCGACATTACCAACTGTTTTTGTAACTCATGTGTGTTTTTAACATAAACTTGTGTGTGAAAGAGAACTTAGTTTAGTACTCACATGCTGTGACAGCCGCTTTCTGTCCGTGTGCACTCATAAAACCTTATATCTGAAGTTTAAACTCATATGGTTTAAAACGCATGATTTCAGCGTGATAAACATGATAATCAGAACCAAAACAGATGTTTTTAGCAGGTCCGAGCTGTAATGGCTCAGCTCTATTCTGGAAAAGGGGGCGAGGAGCAGCAGCTCTTTTGCATTTAAAGAAACAGGCCCGAAAAACAGCTTGTTTCTGCTTCCACTCAAAATAGGCATTTTCAAAATGATATAATAAATGATCTGTGGAGTATTTTGAGCTGAAACTTCACAGACACATTCTGGGGACACCAGAGACTTATATTACATATTGTAAAAAGGGGCATAATATGTCACCTTTAAATACCCTAGATTTAACAAACCTATATTTCATACAAATATACTACCAGTCAAAAGTTTTTGAACAGTAAAATTGTTAATGTTTTTATTAAAGAAGTCTCTTCTGCTCACCAAGCCTGCATTTATTTGATACAAAGTACAGCAAGAGCAGTAATATTGTGAAATATTTTTGCTATTTAAAATAACGTAATGTAATGTAATTTATTCCTGTGATGAATTTTCAGCATCATTAGTGTCACATGATCCTTTAGAAATCGTTCTAATATGCTGATTTGCTGTTCAAGAAACATTATTATTATTATTATTATTATAAAAGCCCCTGCCCCTTTAATCGCTGCCGCTAAAGTGGCCTTTCGGTCCGGTCTGTGTGCCCCCGGACCGCGATTTCTATCCCGCCCAGACCGCGTTTGTGCCCTAGAAACATTGCTTAGCCCCTGTCCCTCCGGAAGTCTGTGCACGTCACTGCTTTGAAGAATGTGGGTAACCAAACAGTTTCTGGTCCCCAATGATTCTGATGGTATTTTTTTCAGAAGCTAGTTACCCACATTCTTCAAAGCAGCATCTTTTGTGTTCAGCAAAAGAAAGAACTTTATGCAGGTTTAGTACAACCTGGGTAAATTATGACAGAATGTTCATTTTTGGGTGAACCATACCTTTAAAGTGACTGACACATCTGTGCTTCTAAAGGTATAGGCCTATTGTTTTATTAAAATTTGTATTGTCTGTTAATATATTCCATACGTTATCAGAGCTTGGTAGACATAATTATTACATTTTAGACATTATTAGACAGATGAATTAATAGACTATAATTAATGTTAGACCCTATTTTTTTTTTCATTTAAAATAATCATAAATATTTACATAATAAATAATCATGTCATATACAATTTGGCATTTTAAAAAGTTTTTTAAAAATGCTAAATTAGATTTTAAAAAATGGGACAAATAATTACATAATAATGTAGTCCTAATTTAAGCAAATGAATAATAAAAAAACGAATAAAAATTCATCCCATCCAGGTAACAGCTGCACAACTGTCAAAAAAGACTAATAATAATTATAAGTAATCAAATTTAAAATAACAATATTAATGTGTTCTGTTGCAAGTGCACATACTTGAGCATGTTTTCTCATGGTTTATTGTTGAGCTATGAGTTCCTCACTGATTATTTGTGTCCTTGTTTTTTGTTTTTTTGGAGGTGGTGTCACTGGGCGTGAATGGGTGTCCCTTATTTTGCCTCGCTGAAGATGGCACTTCCTAAAGGGGAAGTGCTTAGGGATGTTTGCGAGTGCGTGTCTAAAACTGGAGTGGAATGTAGCCAAATTGGCAACAACAAATGTTATAATATGTGATGTTTTATTAACAAATTTCGGGAGTAGCATGCGCAGATAATCAACCCTATCAATCAATGCTATGGTTATGCTTAAACTCGTGGCCATGACATAAGGATGATCTTATCAAAATGATCTTGGTCCACCCACAACAAATGTATCATGTTTCTGTGAGATGTGTGCGTCTTGATGCTAGAATGTTTCAAAATGACAAATGCATGCAGCATTTAGGAAGTGATCAACAAATGAAGTTCTGTATCATTTGGTAACATTTTTATTGAGAAAAATTACTAAATGCACCTTTAGGAGAAGTATGATTTGAACACCATGAAATAACAAAACTGCTCTGTCTCTTACACAGGTGAATGTCTTTGGGTTTGGGGCTTCAAGTACTGGAACCTGGCATCATTACTTTGACAGAACTCGCACTCACTTTAAAGGCGGCCCTCATGGTGGAGACTTTGAAAACAAAACAATGCATCAACTTCAGCAGAGAAACAAGATTTCAGTATATAAAGGGTATAGATAAAAAAGACCAGGAATGGATGTGTTCGGTTTAATGTGTTAACAACCTAACAACCTGTTAACTTGTGGAAAGTGATAATATGTTTTGGGCAGCAATGAAGTAATTTTGTCAACACCTTTATTTTGTGGCCAAGTTACATTCCGTGGTTATTTATATAATGTTGGATTATGTGTGCTGTGGTGCGTTTTCTCTCTCTCTCTCTCTCTCTTCTCTCTTCTCTCTCTCTCTCTCTCTCTCTCTCTCTCTCTGTGTTGTCCAGTGTGTTACCTGCTGCTCAACCAGGTGTGGAGGAGAGGGAGGTGATCGCTCGCACCTGTAGCTCATTACTGGGCAGAGGCTGCAAACTCAAATGTTGTTCAACATGTCTGCCATATTGAAGCTTGTCTTCCAGAGTGTTGTTCCTCTTGCCTGCCCTGTGTTTGTTGTGTTATAGATATTGGTCTTGTGTAAAGTTACGGCTTATTATAGCCTTTTGAACAGGCCATTAGCGATGTTGTTTTGCTATGTGACCCTGTGTGTTGGAAGCTGTAGAGAGGTGGGTGCCATTTTATTTCTGTGAATCTTTTTTCTCCCATTTTTGCTTAGCTAGGGAGTTAGTGCACATTTCTGTTGTTAACTTTCTTTTATTTTGTCAGTTTAGACCGCTTTACTCCCTAACTATTTAGAGGGTCCTTTTGTTTGTTGTTTTGCCCCCCCCCGTATGCCATATGTTCTACTCTTATTTATAATGCTTTACTGTATCTACACACTGTAAACATATTTTATGTACCTGCTGTTCTTGTACTAATCTGTAAGACATCTGGAATGTTTTGATGGATCTTCAAATGCTAGTTTGGTTAAAATGAAAAAATTAAAAGGATGAGCCCTTTAAAATGCTGTGCCACAAATTCCTGTACCAGTAAGACATGTCAACACAAAACAAAACTTCTTTTTGATATTGTTTAATTGAGAATATTCACACATCAACCAACAGATCCCAAGGCCAAAGTATACTTCGGCGTGCGCAAAAAAAAAAGGCTTCAGAGACACATGCTTTTTCCAAATACCCACACGTGTGGTCTTTGCACTTGATAACTTAGGCTATATGACGTGTTTCCTGTATTTGGCCGAAGTGTTCAAGTGAGGATGAAGACCACAAGTGTATGTCAAACTTTTCATTAGGCCTGATTATAGTGTTATAAAATTGCAAGTTTACATAGCTTTATTTTAATTTTAAATATGCCTTCTTTGCCTTTAAAAAAAAATACTTCTAAATGTTTGTTCATTATTCCCTATAACATGACATGATTAAATTTTTGGTGCTTCTAATTAAGTGATAAAAAGCACAACACACATTTATGTCCAAACACCATGTAAAAGTGGATTTTGCATAATAGGTGTCCATTAATTTAACACCATTATATCAGGTTTCCCATTCAAACATGACTGCATCATGTTGAACTGACTTGAAACAAATCTTTTGCCTTAACTCGATGTTTTCATGTCGAAAGAAAATTTCAGTCAAATAACTCAGAAATTAATTTGATGTAGCCTATACCTTACATCTATGGCTGACCACAAAATATTTAAAAGAAATGTAAACTTACTCCATGGTTTCTAATTTATTTTAAATAATGTTTTCGGAGAAAATAATTGGATGCACCGATATGTATCGGCCGATTTTTGATAATTTTAAAGCCATTGGCATATCGG
>NW_015506276.1:0-4576 GCF_001515645.1 Sinocyclocheilus grahami
TGGGCTGTACTAATTGGTTGGACTTGACCAGAATCGTCGGGTCATTGGTACACGACAAAGGAGCCAGCTCGTACGGATCTTTGCCATCTATTCACAGCAGGAGCAACCTTTTAATTGTTCCTAGAACCATTGGCGGAAGGACACGCTGTCTGTCATGTTCATACCGCTTGCAGGAACTAAATAGCTCCTACTTCAGAGTAACTTTACGGTTTAACCCAGCACTACAGGAACTGTCAGTGATGTACGTGTACATTGATTGGCCAAATGCACACGAAACACCGGCACCCAGCATTTTTAAAAGGCCATGTAAACATATTTACTCCATGAACATGAAAATAGGGAGAACAGCATTTACCTGATGTGTTATTTTCTCAGCCTCAACGATACATAACACTGCAAGTTGTCATGGAGATTTGTCATGTTTTACTCTTTCACTCACACAAATTATAGGTCTACATTCCCTCTCCGTTATCACTTTATCTCGTTTAACATCTCTGATTGCACCGGCGTCCTTCATCCACCAGTTGTTAATGTTTGTAAATGCTGCGCTTAAAGACGTTGCAACCAGGAAAACGGTCCACAGGGGAAAGGAGTTTTCCAGGAGCTATCCTAGCGACTAGTTCCTATAACTTAGTTCCTAGAACTACATGGTGTGAAACGTCTAACCTAACCTAACATCCAAACCTAACATCTTCAGTAGTACATTAACCATGCAATCTATGCTGTTGTAACATCCAAGTATCTCTAAAATGGCCTCGCATCCGGGTAACTGACCAAATCATGACGTTGGTGAAAACACTCTATTTCTATTACAAAGCAGCTGTCAAATCTAAAATTCTGCTGTCAAAATATACTTATGGGAACATAAAGCCTGCTTAATTTGATTTGATTCGTCATCTCAGAAATATTTTGACATTGAAGGTGACAGATGCAATACCAAATTAGAGTTAATATATTAGGCAATTATTTCAAAATCTTTTTAGAGGGGTGTCAAACTCAGTTCCTGGAGAGCCGCAGCCCTGCAGAGTTTAGTTCCAGCCCTGTACCAAACACACATCCCTGTAGTTTTCAGATAGGCCTGAAGGGCTTCATTAACTGAATCAGGTGCATTTAATAGGGTTGAAGTTAAACTCTGCAGGGCTAAAGGTGCATTCATGTCACCTTGTAATTCGTGAAATTTCAAGATCCCAGCTTGTAAAAAGTGTTTACTTCCAGTTCTAATGCTGCATTTACGTCAATGCGTAATTCCCGTAATCTTGAGATGACAACACGTGATGTTATATTCGGAGCTGTTCACATCCTTGAACTGGGAATTAACCGTTTCAACTCCGTACTGCATGTCTGTCGTTTTTGTTCACATTACTTTTGTATTAAGAAATTAGTTTACATTGCCAAAAGTCAATTACATGATTTTTAAAACATAAATATTACTAAATAAATGCTTATCTACATTTTACTTCTGCTGTGTGAGGTACAGCAGTCACGTGTTACAAGCCGTAACACTTAGAGACATCTCCGGTTACTATCGTAACCTCGGTTCCCTGAGATAAGGAACGAGACAATGCGGTGCTACCGCTATGGGGAGTACCTTCCCTTCTAACCTTTTCTGAATTCTTATAGGCTCACGCCAGTCCAATTGACTGGCCAATTGACGCGAAGCATGCATCGTATGCAAATACTGATGAGCTTGCAAGGCAGTATAAAAGGCGATGCTCACACCAATTGCGTCAGAATCTGACACTGAACACTGCTTGCTGATCAGGCAGCGAGCACGGCGACCATCACAATGTCTCGTTCCCGCTCTCAGGGAACCGAGGTTATGATAGTAACCAGAGACGTTCGCTCTCGAGCTGTCTCAAGACACCGCGGTGCTACTGATATGGGGAATGGTATCCAATCCCGCCGTGTGAGGGGCTACGAGCAGCCTGACAGTCTGCAAGCTAAAGAACATGCTCACAATCCCCTGACCAATAGCAACGCTATAAGGCGAGTCCCTAGCAGATAGGTGGAGACAAGCCAATGAGCGTCTAAGCTCAGGTACACCAAATTTGCATATCTGGCTAGTAATAACGTGTGCCCACACTGAGAACAGAGCAGAACAAACACAACAGTATAAATGAGGCTGCACAGAGCATAGCTGCATTAAACAGCAAATCTGTACTCGTATGTAGCATGGGGTGATTAGCAGACATCCAACAAACAAGCTGCACTGAAACAGGGCAGATGACATGGTGTAAGAGAAGCAATGGTGTTGTGTATTATAACACACATAAGGCGGTAGTTCAATATGAATCAGTCACTCATCGATAGCACTTGGGATGCTAAGGACAGTACATCCAGCTTGTCACGTCGTGGGCTCCTCCGCTGGCCGAGGCGAGGGGCAATAGCAGTCACAGCCGTGGTCGTTGGCCTAGGGTTATCCCTCCATTGCGAAGAGCCAGGTGCCAACGAGGACCTGGATCTCGCCGTCTGCTGCTGGAAACCGTGCCTTGGCATCACATGACACATGGCTTTGGCGCGCTTTTGAGTCTCTGCGAAGCGCTCGATAATGGACTCCACGGCATCACTGAAGAGGCCGGAGGGAGTCACAGGAGCGTTCAGCAACACTTTACGGTCAGCATCCTTGAGGTCAGCTAGGTTTAATCATAGGTGCCTCTGAAGGACGACCATAAAACCCATGGCCTTACCCACAGCCTGGGCTGCTCACTTCATCGCCATCTGTGCAGATCCTTAATGGCATCCGCAGTGAGGGTTTTGCCCTCCACCGCCTGCAGGAGCTTCGCCTGGAAAACCTGCAGCACCGCCATGGTGTGCAACACGGAAGCCGCCTCACCATCAGATGCGTATGCTTTACTAGCGAGGTGGACGGTGGTCCTACATGGCTTCGAGGGGAGGCTGATGTCCGAGCTTAGGGTCTTGGCTTCTGCAGGACACAGGTGCGCAGCGACGGCCTGCTCGACGGGGGGAGAGCGCACGTACGCGTGGGCCTCCGCCCCATCCACGTGGGAAAAATGGCTTGTGTGGCAGAGTTGACGTGCGCTGATTGGGACGCAGACCATGTTTTCACATGCTGTTTGTGTACGTCAGGGAAGAAGGGGGCTGAAGGCCTCAAGTCAGCTTTCTGGGTGGACCTGAAATACAAGGAGTCGATCTTACTCTTGACAGGCTCTTCTGGAGGACTCCAGGTAAGCTCCAACTCCTGGAAAGCCTTCGACAGAACCCTCATTAGCTCCTCCTGGAGGTCTGGGGGCCCCACGCTGTCCGGCTGATCGGACTCCGATCCCGCCCAATCCTCTCTCTCCGAGGCTGAGATGGACATCGAGTTATCCCCCTCCAACTTGCCAAAGGACACAAACTTTGCGATGTTGGAAGGAGGGTGGAAGCAGTCTTCGGGTAAGGAGACTGGGGAAGGGGGTGACCGTTGGGTTTGGCGGAGCAGCAAGACGACGCTCTCGTCACTGGGAGGTAGAGTAGACGATTCTGACGCAATTGGCGTGAGCATCGCCTTTTATACTGCCTCGCGAGCTCATCAGTATTTGCATACGATGCATGCTTCGCTTCATTTGGCTAGTCAATTGGACTGCCATGAGCCAACAAGACTTCAGGAAAGGTTAGAAGGGAAGGTATATATCCCCATAGCAGCAGCACCGCGGTGTCTCGAGACAGCTTGAGCGAGAACTCAAAGCCTACAAGCTGTAATAACGAGCTGGAATCTTAAAATTTCATGAATTACGAGGTAAAGTGAACGCACCTTGAGCGTTACAACTTGTACCATGTGAGAGAGAAAAGAGAAAAATGGCAGTGCTTGCAGTAGTAAATTTAAAAAACTGTTATTTCATCATATTTATGTTTTTAAAATCGTGTAATTGACTTTTGCCAATGTAAACTAATTTCTTATACAAAAGTAATTTGAACAAAACCGATATTTCAAAATGCGAATGATTAAATGGCTTGAGCAGGAAATCACGTAAATGTGGAAAATGAAAGGTTTTCAGTTTAATTTAATTCATCCATCATGCCAAGATTAAAATAATAATAATAATAATAATAAATAAAATATGCCTAAGCAAACCCTGGCCCAAAAGTTATAAATAAATAAATAAATAAATAGATAATGACTTATGACTCACGCTGTACTGAAGGATGAAGCAAAATACTGTGATCTGAAACACTGCTGCTTAACGTCACCAGTCTGTGGTGTGTGGTCTTTCAAACCCTGTCAGGGTGATAAAAACATAAAAGTTATCAAATAAAAATCTTTTTATTTCACCCGCTGAATTAAAACTACTGTTAGTACTAGCACACCACACACACACACACACACACACACACTTGCATTTGTGGTTTACGGGGACACCAACCCTACACCTAAACCTACCCCTTACAGAGAACTACTGGCAGTTTTTGAATTTCATGAAACACCGTTTTGTATGTTTTTTAAGCCTTTTGTTTTACGGGGACACAAGAAGTGTCCTCATAAACCATATTTACGTTGTAGTGCATTAGACACATTTGTGTCCTCATAAACCACACACACACACTGTAAATTTTGTAATTTGTTAATCAATATTCTTTC
>NW_015506276.1:5840-7193 GCF_001515645.1 Sinocyclocheilus grahami
TTGCTACATTAGTAGGGCCCTATGATTTCCACGATGCAGAAAATGTGGACAGAAGCGCGGAATCCTGTCATAAAAACGGAATTTACTGTATAACGCGGAATTTCACAGAATCTGTCATATTTCTGATGAATAACTAAAAAACTGGTCAGTACAATTAAATCAAATCGCGATATAGACTAGTGTATGTGAATATTAGACTGGAAAAAGACTATTTAAATACGAATCCTCATGTTCTGCGTGTTCATTTGATTACCAGAAAATACACAACACAGAATTTGTGAAGAAAAATAAATAAATAAAAAATACTATAGTATACACATAAAGAACATCAGCCGATATTTCGATATCTGACTTTTTTTCTTTACTCCCTAATATCGGTATCGTCATCAGCCCCAAAAAAACCATATCGGTCGGGCTCTACTCGTGACGCATCTCGAGGTCTACCGAATGAAACGCTGGTAATATCACTGGTGTGTTAACATAGTTACTGGACAGTATCTTGGGCAAAAAAGCCAGATTTGGCCACGTCACTTTAGAATCTTCTGGGCCTTACTGTAAACACTGCGGAGCCACAGAGAGTAATTCACTGACACATTTTGCAGAAAAAATGGTCATCAAAAAAGCGTTTTTTAAAGAAAGCCATTTAATCATCTGCGGATCACGCAGATTTTCCATGTGCAGTTAATGGACAGAAAACTGTGCCTCCAGAAATCCTCAACATTAGTACAACATTAGTATGTTAAGTGCTTGCAATAACCAAATTATTTTGATGTTTTATATGTTTGTGGCACTGCAGAATAGATGTTTATCTTTTTTGACATGTGGTACATCCTAATCACAGGAATAAATACATTAACTTTTTACACCATTTTTCCTTTCATTTCTGATGTTACATAATATGCAATACGCAATATTTTATAGACAATATGAGATGTAACAAACACATTATGAAGGATGACATGAGATTTATTTTTATTCTATTAATCATGGTTCACATCGCTCAAACAGCGCATTTAGCAAGCTACGGAGAAACTTGCAGCCAGGCAGCAGACAAGTGACCAATCCTGAGCGGCGATGTGAATTCCGTTTGTAATTGTGCCATGCCATACCAGGCTCAAGTAGAAATACAACTGAAACTGTTCCTTACCATTCGGCTATGAAAGCCTGTGATGTGATGTGATGTGATGTAATTCACTGGTACAGTTTATTAATCCATGGGCACGATTTGTTAAACCAAGGGAACAGTTTGTGAATTTGTAAGAATGGTTTATAAACTGAGGGGACAAATTTTTGAATACACAAATGTATTTATAGGTAACCTGCATGATAGTAAGTAATATTGCTTAACTGCAG
>NW_015506276.1:7840-27603 GCF_001515645.1 Sinocyclocheilus grahami
AAAACAACACAGTTTATTAACGATATTCCACTAATGATTACGAGCATGTTTGATTTGTATTTCTGGAAAATAACATTCAAAAAATGTGTTGCCACATGGGAATCCAAGTAAAATTAATTGCCTGTAAGGGCATGCATGTCCCCAGTTGACCCGATCCCCAGTTGACTGATAACACTGGCAATTTATAAAATGCACAAATTTAAAATACTCTCTAATATTCCAGGAAGCTTCACATTTTTGATGACTTCAAAACAAAGATAAACAAATTGAACTTAGATTTTGACGGAAAGCATCAGTCACTCACTGGTCAAATAGAGAAGCTCACTACCATCACTGATAAACTGGAATCCATGCACAAGAACACTACAGTGGGCAGTTTGACAGGAGCAACAATGGGAGCAGCTGGAGGAATCACATCTATAGTGGGTCTGGCTTTGGCCCCGGTCACATTAGGTGTTTCTTTAGTTCTTACTGCCGTTGGTGTTGTTGTTGGAGGAGCTGGAGGAGCAACAGGTACAATATGCAAGAGCATTAATAACACCAAGCAGAAACGCCTACGAGAGAATATTGAGAACATCACCAGTGATTTCCAGAACACAATAAACGCAATGTTTGAGATTCTGAGTACAATAATTAACAGCACAGAAGACATTCAGCAGCTGGTGCAGCAGGATATGAATTATTATATACCAACAAGGATGATGCAGGGAGGAGTAGATAAAGTGAGAGGTGTTTCAGCCATTTCAGGACTTCCTAAAGCTGAAATGCCCCAAAAGAGTGAAGCGGCTAAACAGTTTGACAATGCTGTTTTTTGCGCCAAACAGGCTCCCACAGTCGTCCAGGTCTGTTCAGGTGCGGTCAACAAAATTCGTTCATCTTCAGACACTATCAGAAATATTAATTTGACATCAAAGTTTGCCAAATGCATGCGTTTGTCTTCAGAGAACGTCGGAATTGTCCGTGTGTCAGCACAAACAGCAAAAGCTCTCCGTTCAGTAGCGGCGGTCGGTGGTGTAATCTCAGCTCTGTTTGTTGCTGTTGATGTTTACTCCATTGTTAAAAATTCAATGGAGATCTCTGAAATGAATCAATCAGCAGACAAAAGAAATGCTAAAAATAAAAAATCAGATGCTTTGAAATTCATTCATCAGATGAGAGAAACAGCTGCTCATTTTCAGAAGACCCTAAATGAAATTCATAGCAGTAACACCAGCGGCACCAGTAATAGCTATAGAAGCACCAAATGTAAATGGGGCCAAAGCTATACCCAGCAATGCAATTCCTCCTGCTGCTCCTATTGATGCTCCTAGCAAACTGCCCTTCGTAGTTTTCTTGTGCATGGATTCAAGTTCTTTGATGATGTCTTTCAGGTTCTTTATTTGATCTGTGAGAGTGTTATGATTTCTGTTGAATCCTGAGTTGAGTTTCTCAATGCTTTGTTGCAGTTCATCACTGAGGTCTTCAAAGTTCCTGAAATATCAAAACTTTTTGTGAGAAGTAGACAACACTTTATAATTGGGCACAAAATCTATTAACCATTATGCAATTTATAATTAGCATGCTGCACTTTTGCAATATAGCAAACTAACAACACTAAGCTAAAACTTTATATTAAGGGCTCCATTGATAAATTGAGGTAATTCATTGGCTAACAGAGGCTGTGCTCCACTTCAGTTTTTTATGTCCTTCCCCTGCTAACTTCCCTCCATCTTGGATGTTACGTTACACGAGTGTCCTCTACTAGCAGAACCGTGCCAGTTCAGTTGACAGTTTTTATGCACCTTTGCATGCTTGGGATGTCAAAATATATAAAATGCACAAACAAAAATAAGAATACAGTAATCTATGTAATAACAGTCTGTTTAAAGCGTCTACAAGTAATATGTCAAATGAATTTATACATTACAATTGTGTAGGACTGGGGTAAATTAAGCAAGTTTCTCGGAGATGCCACAGTCATGTTGTATTGTGGTCTATGAGCTGCTGAATATGTTATTTTGCTAATATCAGTATAGTAATCTTGCTCCCTCGGTTAAAATTAGAAGTCTGTCCATATAAACTTTCCCTGTTCATGTCTAAAAGTGAAATGCAATGCATCCATGGACTGTGTTAAATAAAATTACAATTTTATTTATATTATGGGACATGAAGGATTTTTCTGAAGAACAGTGGCCAGTGTAACCGTGGCTCATCCAGTTAACAACACACAGTATTAAGATTCAATGGTATGTAAACTTCCTTGGTATGTGTGTATGTATGGTATGTAAAATGGTATGTCCTGAATGTATTTTTGATTTTTTTGTCTCATGTGAAGTTGAAATGTTTTATATAGTAATTTAAATTTTATAGACTGTGATGATGATCTTGTGTTCGCCACATTAATAGCCCTGATGCTAACATGGCGTTATAAAAATAATGAACACAAACTAACACTTAACCCTCTTCTGGCGTTAAAAAACTACTGTCAGGATTTACTAAGGACACAGAGTGGGAAAAAATAGTGCTGAAAAGGCATGGACACTTGGATGTGTACACATGGACATTTGTATATGTAACTTGTAGCATTTGCTTGTAACCCAAAGTTCACCAAATTGAAGGAGGAGGATTGTGAATGAACAGCGCTCTCATCCACCTTCAATACCACGAATGAGGTGCCCTTGAGCAACGCACCAAACACCCAATTGCTCCCCGGGCGCTGGAGCTGCTCCGGGTGTGTGTCTCATTTGTAATTCGCTATAGACAAAAGCGTCTGCTCAATGATTAAATGTAAATGTGTAGGATTTTCCTGTTCAGATGCAAAATTTATGGGAGGAGAGTATTTAAATGAGTCACACAACGCCATATACTAAGATGTGTGCTAGTTAGTTTATCAGTATTTGTGCCATTATTTTATGCCCCCCAAAAAAGCACATCTTAAAGCAGACGCTCGTTTGCACTGCTCTTGATAGATTGCATTGGTCTCTGTGTGTGTTCTTTCTCAGTAAATCACTTACAGAAATGTCCATTCCCATTGGTGCTTTTATGGAATTCCACTCTAATACAAATTTGCCATTTAGTAAATCTGGCCCTTTAACATGCTAATATATTATATTGCTCATTATCAGGATGACTAGTTAGCTGGCTAGTAGCTAGTAACTAACTAATAATTCAGTGATGTGACAAAAAATAAAAATAAAAATTGAACAAATCTTGTAAAGTAACTACAAAATCACTCTGAGATGTGGTCACTTCAGAACAAGTTAATTTGATAATGATGTTATGTGAACAAAATTATGTTTGTGTTACTTTATTAATTCATATAATTCATACCAGTGTATGATTAAATCATACAAAACAGAATTAGTTTTTTCATTGAGTATCAGAGTTATGTTCTTTACAGATCCACAACTAAACATGCATTTTTGAAACCTGCTGAGCAGGGTTTGACATCAAGTCTACACTTATGTAATGTTTAAGTATATTTTAAGTATACTTTATGTAGTAGGTATACTAATATCTATGTACTGGCAGTATACTTGTAAGTGTACTATTTCAATAACATTTGGGACTAAATTGGCCCACTTTTTAGTATATAAATGTATACTTTTAAGCATACTTTAAGTGTAACAGTAGTAAACTTAGAGTACACCACTAGTTTACATCTGTTCTTAGTTTGTACTGCAGTTATACTAGAAGTGAACTCACAGGTATACTGATAGTTTATACTAGATAAACACTTGTAGCACATTTTTTTGGTTATGAAATTACACTTTGAAGTATAGTCTCAGTAAACTACTAGTTTAGTACTTTTATACTGCAGGTATACTTGTAAGTTTTCTTTAAGTGAACGTGGCATTATACTTTAAGTATTACTACTATGTTCCTATTTATGTATTAATTTTTATACATGAATTATAACTTCAACTGTACTTGAACTCTTTCCCCCAGCATTTTTTTTAAATAGTTGCCAACCAGCACCAATATTTATGATCATTTTCATGAAACTTTCATGGCCCCCAAAATAACTTTTTTTATTTTTTTTTTATTTCTGAACATGCAATACAGTATATCAAAAGAAAGAACAGTGCAGCTGCTTTTAAACAAGAACATTTTATCCTAGCTTCATGCAGTCTTTTTTTAACAACACTTGAATGTACATTTTAAAAACAAACAAACAAACAACATTTTGAACAAAAATCTGAGAAAAAAAGAAAATGTCTGAACTGGATTCAGAACTCTAATCAAAACGTACATCAAGTCCATCAACACACCCAAATCTTGTGTTTTCGATTGGAAGATTCTGTAGTCTTTCAGAAAATTAGCGCCCCCTTGCATATAACAACAAAACATGGATTGCTGGAGTACAAGTATAGGCCAAATACACGACGCGATGTAGGATGTAACGTAATAAGTGTTTTGAACTGCGAGAGGCGTTACCCATTCTTCATAGGCCGCGGTCCACTGAAAGCTGGATGTTTTGCTTTAAAAAGTTTGAAATATGCATATTTTTCCTACACAAACGCATCAATTTGCTTCAGAAAGCCTAACCCCTCGGAGCTGTGTGGCGCAGTTTTATGATGAATAAATGCACTTTTTTGAGCTTCACTGCCATTATAAAGCTTGGAAAACCAGGATAAATTTTAAAATGACTGTTCGGTTGAAAGAAGTAAATCATATACACCTAGGATGGCTTGTGGGTGAGTAAATCATGGGATAATTTAGATTTTTGGGTGAACTATCCTTTTAATGTCGAGGCCTGTGCTAAGTATTTAATCAAATCAAAGCACACATTGGCATGCGGTCGTGGTTGTAGAAATGCGCACGAAGAAGGAGTGGAAGTAAAGGAGTCTGTAATATACATCAACACACTTAAACCATTGAAAATAACATTAACGCAAGACAAGGGAACTGAGGAAAACATAGGGCTTATAAACACATGGAACGTAATCAGGGAGAACAGAAACAGGTGAGGAGTAATCAGTCAAAACCGGTATAAACAGAATAAACGATGATTAACTAAATGAGAACAGGGGGGTATTGCACAAAAGCAAGATAAGGGATTAAGCTGGGATTTTCCAGTTATCCTGGTTGAATTTAGCCCGTTATCCTGGCTTTCTTAATTCTACTTTTGAGCAATGCCCCTCAGGAATTGAACCAAAAAGGGGCAAACAGGAACTAAACAGAAACATACATGTGACACACATGTATCGATGTGCGATTCTTTCTGGTTGGCAGGAGCTGCTGAGAAAAACCGATGTACTGGAACAAGTAAAGGGGACTTCGCATCACAAGATGGAAATTATCTTTTTGGATGGCACTTACTATTATGCAAATCCCTTACTCTCAGAAGACAACCTAAGGTTGACCTTTGTACTTTATACTGAGGACTTTGAGGTTTCAAATCCTCTTGGACTTCTCGTAAAACAGTGTCATTGACTTCTCGTACACAGTATCATTGGCTTTAGCTAACATTCCAGCTTTGTTTCCCTCCACACAATTGTAATGACCTAATGCCGGGTTCAGACTTCACAATATTTTTGTCGGTCATGATAGTCACTGTGTCAGATTACACGATTTTGACTTCTAAAATCTTGTCGTGTCGTGGACAAGAAACATGTCAGACTACACGTTGCTTCTCGAACATTCATTGTGTGCCGTCTTTAAATGACGTGCGTGATGTCATCGAGAAGGCGGAACTAGCGACTGACTTCCGAAAACAAGAGTGTAAACATTGCTGAAGCGCTTCCGCTATAGTTCGCCAGCATTTTTCTTTCTTTGTTCTGTCATGATAGTCCCTCGATGACACATCATACAGGCAGGAGTGCTGTTGCCACAGCTCCACGAACCTTTCCTCCATCTCATAACTCCACCTAGCAGCACCATCATCTCTCTTTCGTTTTGCCATGTTTGAAACGTGTATGAAAGAGCTTCTGTGCTGCTATTGGTCAACATCACCAATGTGACAGAACTCGTTGTGGACGACGGGGAAAAAAATTAAACATGCTAGTCTTTCTGTCGTGATGTCGTGAAGCATCGCAGACGTGGATTTGGTTGTTGTCCACTATGACACACTACACGAGCTGAAACGATGGAATCTTGCTTCCCGACGAATCCCCACGACACCCTACGTCAAGCAAATTGTGGCAAAATCAGACTAAAATTGTGTAATCTGAACCGGGCATAAGACGTTTTGGCTTTGCCAGACATGCAGACTAGAGAAGTGAAGTGGCAACTGCCCTTATAAAAAAAATATTTATACTTCAATTTAATTTTGTAAGTATGCTTAAATAAAGTTCAAGTATATTTTAAGTACTTTATGAAGTATCAATTTACTAGTATTCTTGTAAGTGTGCTCAAAACTACTTGGAACTAATTTGGCTTACTTTTTAGTGTATAAATGTACAATTTAAGTATAACAGTAGTAAACTTTCAATACACAACTAGTTTTCAACTACGTTTTTCATTCGTACTGCAACTATGCTAGAAGTGAACTTAAAGGTATGCTGATAGTTTACTTGTTAAATACTTGTAGCACTTTTTTTTTAATTCGTGAAAGTGAAGTATACTCTGAGTAAACTACTCGTTTAATTGTTTTATACTGCAAGTTACTTGTAAGTATAGTTTTCTTTCAGTGAACTTAACATCATACTTGTACTGCTATTTAACTCTTTCCCCGCCAACATTTATTTTATTAAAGTTTCCAGCCAGCGGCAGCATTTTTGGTCATTTTCACAAAAAATGTATGCCCCCCAGAATATTTTGCTGTTTGAATATCTGAAATTGCAACATTAAAAAAAAAAAAAGAACAGAGCCTCTACTTTTAAGCAACGCAAAAATTTTATTCTATTCTGATATTCTATGAGTATCAGAGTTATGTTCTTTACAGATCCACAACTAAACATGCATTTTTGAAACCTGCTGAGCAGGATCAAGTCTATACTTAAGTAATGTTTAAGTATATTTTTAGTATTAATTTTTTTTATCACAATTGAACATGGGTAGGTTTCATAAAAAGCATCATTTTGAACAAAGTTTTTGTCAAAGACCAGATTGATAAACAAAACATAGGCTGTTTACACTGGCAGAAAAAATCAGTTTTTTTGTTGTTGGTTTTTTTTGCCCACATCTGACATCGGAATTTGATGCACACATATAAACACGATTTTTTTTTCTTGTATGTGTTGCATTGTGTTGTTTTCGGAGTATGCACTGATAAACTCTGGTCATAGATACAGGGTTCCATTATACAAGCAAAATCGATATAATATTCATTTGTCCCATTGTCTGTTGAATTAATGAACAACTACAGCAAGATTTTTAAATAACTGTTATAGTTGGAAAAATATGTAACTGATGGTTTTGATGTTTGTTTTTTAACCTAATTTATTATTTGTATTGTCTTTCATGATGTATGAGTAGGATGGTTGTTATGTTGTATGTTACATGTGTTATGTGTTGAAGTCGCAGCAGTTTTCTTACTTCAAACAAATGTCTCCCAAGGGAGACAATAAATACTAACATGACCTTGACCTTGACCATCACAAGGCTGGAGTGACAAGCTTGCCAACAAGATTTTAATGTAGTATTATGAAGCATACGTGCCTCTGTGGGCTCGCTCTACAACTCGCCACTCTTTATTGAGGTGGGAACTTTGTCTATCTAGATATATTTTCCTATAAGAAGGAACACACATTCAGCTGCTGCTTTTCAACCTCTGCCCGGTTCATTTATAAAGCAAGCTTCACTACTCAGCAATGGGGTGATAACTTTGCTTTTTTTTTTTTTTTGATGATGAAACCAAAAGCTTCACTGGTTTCTTTCACTTGTACTTTCTCTCTCTCGCTCACTCTTTATGTCTCTTTAGTTATCATTCATATTAAAATTAATTCAAATAAATGTAATCTTACCAAGCTACTTTATTTCACTTCAGAACTCCACATCTAATGAGCCGTAGATTAAATGTCAATTGGAATTTATCTTTATTTTGCGGCCTGTACTTTTTAATGTCGGCAATTATCATTGGCCCCAAACGTGAAAAACATAAACAAAAATTAATAGCATGGCTATTCAAAACCAGAGTGTCTACCATGAGTAAAGCTATGGCAATCAATAATTTTGGGCGGTTATTAATGTAAACAGATATCAGATACCAGTCACGTCTAAAGTGAATGTAAACAGACGGGCCCAAAAAAATCAGATATGGTCAAAAGATCGGATCTGTGCATCAAGACTTGCAGTGTAAAGGCAGCCATATGGAGTAGGTCACCACCATCAGTCCTGTACCTCTTCCTGGCTCGACATGTCATTCAGTAACGTCAGGCAGTTTTGATTTTTATGCTGTTTAACTCGCGATGATCGCTTTATTTTACATGTGCATAAGCAATGCTTCTCTCATGTGTTTCTGCTGTTGCATTGCTTGTGCTTTGGAGTGGAAAGCAGATGCAGTACTTGTTCAGAAGATGTGTAATAGCGCCCCCTACCATATAACAGTGATAAACATAGATTTCCAGAAGCCCTAGTGTACAAAAGTAAATTCTTACACTAGGGCATTCAAAATGGCAGAAAAAAATTAAATACAATTTTTTACTTGAATATTATCAAAATTCGAATTATATTCAAATTTAAAATGCATAATTTCAGTCAGGTTTTGGTTTCTCTCCTGAGGCCACAAGAGGGCGCATCGAGCAAAATATTACTAATGCACGTTTATTCAAAGCATAAGTTGACACGACTATCTGTGAAAAAAAAAGTGCATAATGTTTAAAATAATGTTTAGAAAACAATTATAATTAAGTTGCTTAAACAACTATAAACAAAACAGCATGTATGCATAGTTTATTACAAAGGGCCGAAAGCCAATCACACAGAGTACATTTTTTCATTTAAAAACACGAGTTGCAGTGGGATGGGGAAAAAACCCACCATAAAGTCTCGAGATATGTTTTTTCAAAGTTGAACTTGCATTAATTTGACATGACTTTCTAAACATGTGGCTTATTTTGTGCGAGACGCGAGTGCAATGGTGATAGATGTCCCTCTAGAAAATGCACGAAATATGCATTCTGTTTGAACGGCTCGGTTTCAGTTTTGACGTAAACAAGATCTTCTCCGCATTGATGTTCTCTTTTCACGCAATATTTGTAATTAACAATGCTAGTGTTAACAACGCTACAATCTAGTGGCTTCAACTGGATAGGCTAACAAAAACATTAAAATGCAATGACACTTACATCGTCATCGCATCTCGTGTGCCACTGATAAGGCTGCCTCCTTAACGCACACCTAAAATTTGAATGCGGATTTTTATTTTAAATTTGACAAATATTCGAAATTCAAATATTTTTTGACAGCCCTAAAGGCCGGGACACACCAAGCCGACTTCAAAGAACTAGCGGCGACAAAAGCCAATGGTGTTGTCACCTCACGTCGGCAGCGTCGGACCAAAAAGCTGCGCAGAACACACCGCACCGACTACAGCTGACGGCAAACTAACAGATGCGTTCTGCGCATGCGTGAGAGGAATTAACTGTCTATATCAGCAGCGATCAATAGTATATATTCGGCATTCAAAAGGAGAAACCGAAACAAAGATATACGAGATAAACACAGATATACGAAACGTAAACAAAGCAGTGCTTGCTTACCATTTTGAATATCAGTAACGTTGATAACTTTAATTATTTTAAGCTGCTCATGTTGTTATGAAAATGTTATGGGTGAAGTGTGGCCTTAATGAGTATGTAGGTAGGCAAGACAGGTGTGTAATTAGAGGGAAGCACAACATTTTCTGACAGTGTTTGGAAGAAAATAATGAATTTATCACAGACGTTAAACAGTGGTTATCAGATGCTGGAGTGTCATATAATGATGGAGGTGATGATGCAATGTCCATAACAGACACAAATATAAATCCTGACGACAGTGTATCAAATGCTACAAAGAAGGGATCGCAATGCAAAACCCATTCCTCTTCTAGTTTTTCAAGGGTTTTAAGTACTGCATCTGCTCGTCTTAAAGCTAAGGCTGAAAGGGCAGCTCTGTTGCAATCTGTGGTTGCTTTAAATGAACGTCATGATCTTGAAGCCAAAGAGGAAGAACTTCAAAGACAGAAAGAGAAACTGTGGAGAGAAAAGGAACAATTACAAATGGAAACAAAATTAGCTGCTGCCACTACAAAACTATCTGTGCTGGAATCAAGTGAGGGAAGTGTTCATCACTCATTCCAAGTGTAAGGAATGAGTGATGAAGAGGATCTTATGAATGCATATTATAAGAAACATGTAAGATCATGTCCATCAAACAAATGCTCAAATTCAAAGATGCCTTCACAACAACAAAGTGCAAATTCTCAACATGACCATTTAAGTGTACGTCATGCAAACCCAAGCACAAGTTTCAAGGCACTGTAAACCTTCATCAACAAGACAGCAAATTTCAAGCTCTGATGAAAATGTCCACACACAAATGTTACCTCCCACATTTTCCACTCGTGTTCATACTTGGAGTCCTACCTTGCATGATGTTGTACAGCAGCAAAATAACATTACTGCTCAGTTACTAAAACAGCAAGCTTTGGTTTCTCTTCCACCTCGGATGATGTTGGAATTTGATGGTGATCCATTGCAGTATGGCTCTTTTATTAAAGCTTTTGAACAAGCCATTGAAAAGAAAACTAGTGACAAGCAAGAATGCCTTTACTATCTTGAGCAATATACAAGAGGACGACCAAGAAAATTAGTCGGTAGCTGTCACAACATGAGAGCTGATCAGGGATATGATCGAGCCAAGAATCTGCTGAAAGAGCATTTTGGTAGTGAAATTAAAGTAACAGCGGCATATATGGAGAAGGTCATGGGCTGGCCAATGATTAAGTATTAAGATGTTGATGCATTGGAGTCTTTTTCAATCTTTTTGAGAAGTTCTTGTAATGTAATGGAAGATTTGCAGCATATGGAAGAGATGAATGTCCCATCTAATCTTCGACTCATTGTCATGAAGCTGTCGTACAAGTTTCTAGAAAAATGGAGGGCTGCTGCCTGTGAGCTACAGGAGCGTGGAGGCAACAGGGCCATGTTTTCAGATTTGGTGAACTTAATTGAGCGTCAAGTAAAGATTCTTTCTGATCCATTGTTTGGAGATTTGCAAAGTGGACAATTAGCTTCTTCATTTCGTGTCAAACCTAAGTCTAAACTTACCAGTAAAGGCTTTGCTACTGTTTCAGCTGTTAACACTGTTTCACACTGGTGTCCATCTGAAGTACAAAATACTTGTACTAATCCTGTTTAACAGAAAGGCGACAGCAAGATGTGTATTGCTTGTAAGGGCAGTCATGCATTGGAAAGGTGAATCACAGAGAAAAACTGAGCATTTTGAAAGAAAATAGATCCTGTTTTGGATGTCTAAAGACTGGACATGTAAGCAAGGATTGTACAAACCCATTGATGTGTGATATCTGTAAGCAAAGGCATCCAACTCTGCTTCATATAGAAACTAAAGTGAAATCACCATTACCAGTAAACAATGTTCTTGTTACTTTGCAAGCTTGTGGTCAGACTGGGACCGAGAACAAAGAGTGTGTCTTGTCTATCGTACCAGTACAGATTAATGCAAAGTCTGGTAGCAAGATGAATGCATATTATAAGAAACATGTAAGATCATGTGCATCAAACAAATGCTCAAATTCAAAGATGCCTTCACAACAACAAAGTGCAAATTCTCAACATGACCATTTAAGTGTATGCCCAAAGGAGAGACTAAGCATGCAAACCCAAATACAAGCTTCAAGGCACTGTAAACCTTCATCAACAAGGCAGCAAATTTGAAGCTCTGATGAAAATGTCCACACACAAATGTTACCTCCCACATTTTCCACTCGTGTTCATACTTGGAGTCCTACCTTGCATGATGTTGTACAGCAGCAAAATAACATTACTGCTCAGTTGCTAAAACAGCAAGCTTTGGTTTCTCTTCCACCTCGGATTATGTTGGAATTTGATGGTGATCCATTGCAGTATGGCTCTTTTATTAAAGCTTTTGAACAAGCCATTGAAAAGAAAACTAGTGACGAGCAAGAATGCCTTTACTATCTTGAGCAATATACAAGAGGACGACCAAGAAAATTAGTCGGTAGCTGTCACAACATGAGAGCTGATCAGGGATATGATCGAGCCAAGAATCTGCTGAAAGAGCATTTTGGTAGTGAAATTAAAGTAACAGCGGCATATATGGAGAAGGTCATGGGCTGGCCAATGATTAAGTATTAAGATGTTGATGCATTGGAGTCTTTTTCAATCTTTTTGAGAAGTTCTTGTAATGTAATGGAAGATTTGCAGCATATGGAAGAGATGAATGTCCCATCTAATCTTCGACTCATTGTCATGAAGCTGTCGTACAAGTTTCTAGAAAAATGGAGGGCTGCTGCCTGTGAGCTACAGGAGCGTGGAGGCAACAGGGCCATGTTTTCAGATTTGGTGAACTTAATTGAGCGTCAAGTAAAGATTCTTTCTGATCCATTGTTTGGAGATTTGCAAAGTGGACAATTAGCTTCTTCATTTCGTGTCAAACCTAAGTCTAAACTTACCAGTAAAGGCTTTGCTACTGTTTCAGCTGTTAACACTGTTTCACACTGGTGTCCATCTGAAGTACAAAATACTTGTACTAATCCTGTTTAACAGAAAGGCGACAGCAAGATGTGTATTGCTTGTAAGGGCAGTCATGCATTGGAAAGGTGAATCACAGAGAAAAACTGAGCATTTTGAAAGAAAATAGATCCTGTTTTGGATGTCTAAAGACTGGACATGTAAGCAAGGATTGTACAAACCCATTGATGTGTGATATCTGTAAGCAAAGGCATCCAACTCTGCTTCATATAGAAACTAAAGTGAAATCACCATTACCAGTAAACAATGTTCTTGTTACTTTGCAAGCTTGTGGTCAGACTGGGACCGAGAACAAAGAGTGTGTCTTGTCTATCGTACCAGTACAGATTAATGCAAAGTCTGGTAGCAAGATTGTAAATGCCTATACATTTTTGGATCCTGGGAGTTCTGCCAGTTTTTGTACAGAACATCTTATGAGAATATTTAACCTTACAGGAACAAGAAGCTCCATACTGCTCCATATTTTAGGCCAGGAAAAGTCAGTAGACACATTCATGCGCCGAGGTCTTCAAATTTCAAACTTAGATGGACAGTCCTTCATGGATCTACCAGAGTTGTATATCCAAGGATCAATAAGCAAGAATAACGTTCTCACTCAGGAGGTCTTAAAGGATTGGCCATATCTGCAGGGTATCAAAATTTCCAGTATCAATGAAGAGGTTGAGCTGTTGATCGGTATTAATGCATCAAATCTAATGGAGCCATGGGAAATCATTAACAGCCAAGGCGGGGGTCCTTATGCTGTCAAGACCCTATTGGGGTGGGTCGTGAATGGGCCTCTAAGAGGTGGTAATAGTGACAGAGGAAAGATTGGCTGTCTTGTAGTCACTGGCAATAGGATCTCCGTCGCCAGCTCCAATAAGGAGTATTGCGCAAGATTGTCAAGCACAGTTTGACTCTTGTGTTTTGAATACCATTCTTCAGAAATTCTATATGGATGACTGCTTAACATCTTTGCCTACCGAAGATGAAGCATTTCATATGGCTCAGAATCTCATTGCTGCTTGTGCCAAAGGAGGATTTCAGTTGTCAAAGTGGATGAGCAACAGTTGCTTTGTTATGTCCAGCATTCCAGAGGAATACAGATCCAAGTCAATTAAAGAAATTGATTTTAATAAAGATGATCTGCCAATGGAAAGAGTGCTTGGATTGTACTAGTGCACTGAAGAGGATAAGTTCACCTTCAGATTATTCATTAAGGAGCATCCTTACACAAGGCGTGTCATATTGTCAGTGGTTAGTTCCATCTATGACCCCTTGGGGTTTCTTTCACCATTTACTTTGCCTGTAAAACAGCTGCTGCAAAAAATGTGCAAGTGCAACTTTGGCTGGGATGAAAAGATTCCCCAGGTGTTCTTTGAGCAATGGACAAGATGGTTGACTAACTTGCATCGTATAGCAACACTGGAGATAGATTGATGCGTAAAACTAATGGACTTTGGACCTTCAGAAAATGCACAATTGCATCACTTCTCTGATGCCAGAGAGGGTGGCTATGGCACAGTGTCATACTTAAGGTTGGTGAAAAGGGGAAAAAGGACTACAGTTGCTTTCGTGTTAGGAAAGTCCAGAGTTGCTCCTTTAAAGTTCCCCTATTATGGGTAATGAAAGGTTAATATTTTGGTTTTGGGAGTCCCCAACAACAGGTTGACATGCATGCAAGGTCAAAAAACACTTTAATTGTCTTAAAATATGCATTTATTTTTTTCCTTTTTTGCTCAACGACTCCCAAACGATTCGTTTAACGATTTATTTTTCCAAACCCCTCCTTTGCGTGACCCTAAACTGCGGTGATTGGTCTGATGACCCAGTCCGTTGTGATTGGTCTACTGTGTGCAGCGCATGTCAATAACAGAATGCCCATCACCATTACTTAGCCCACAGCTCGGTGGTAAACACCAAAACAGCCATGGTATATGTGTTAGACCAATGCAGAAACGTATAGATAAAGCACTGCAGTTAGTACACCAACATATTGCTCTATTCTTTATCAGAACTACAAGTAATAACAACGACAAACATTCTGCAGCAATGTAGGATGATTTTGAAGTTGGAGGAGAAAATGAGATGGGAGTTTTTCGACATACCCTAACGGATTTACCCTTATTTACCCTTTACTCCACAGGTGTCCGCTACGGTGTTTGAGGGAGGGGAGGTTCAAGTTTTCCCGGGTCTGCGCGTGCAACAAGTCGGCGGGCATAAATATGCTAATGTTTCATTTTGACGTCACCTTGAAACAGCTAAAGATTCGTTTTAAAAACAACTCGTTTTCATGACTCGGAGTCGACTCTTTCTTTTGAAAGACAATAACTTTATTCACGGTGCACTTTTAAATTTAAAACTTTGCAGGATGTTTTCATTCACTTAGAGCTGTGTTACACACTGCATGAAAGGTCATTTTCAAAAATCCATAATAGGGGCACTTTAAAGCAGATGACAATCCCAAGGTTGGAATTTACAGCTGCTGTTCTCACTGTGCGAGTTGATAAAATGCCTAAAAGAGAGCTACATATTAATCTCGATCCATCAGTGTTTTGGACAGACAGCACGACTGTGCTGAGATATATTTTCAAAATGAGACCAAGCGATTCCATACCTTTGTAGCAAACCGATTAGCTGTGATAAGAGACTCAACTGATGTTGCTCAATTGAGGCACATAAAGTCAAGTTTAAATCCTGCTGATCAGGCATCCAGGGATCTTGGTGCTGACAAATTTTTAGCATGTAAGAGATGGCTCAACGGACCTGAATTTCTGTTAAAGGTTGAAGAGGAATGGCCCAAGTCCAGTATGAATCCATTGTCAATACCTTCGGATGATCCAGAAGTTAAAGTGGACATAGGTTAAAAAGACTCCTACCAGCCAGTTTTTGAGCTATTTTTCTGAATTTGCAAGACTTAAAATGTCTGTAGCATGGATGCTTAAGATCAAGGAGATGCTTTTGCAGCTTGTGAAACAGAGGAAAGCCATATCGGTGTCTACTTGTGCAAGAAAGGACATTCCAGACACTGACTCAAATAAACAATGCATCAAGAAAGATGAAGGACAAAATGGATGACAAATCATTGACTGCTGATGATCTTATGAAAGCAGAAATGGCTATCATTCAGTATTATCAACGAGAGAGATTTTCAGAAGAAATTGCTGCACTGAAGACAGGAGCTACTGTAAAGAAAAAGAGTGACATCTTTAAACTTGATCCAGTGCTGGACAATGGTCTCTTGAGAGTAGGAGGAAGACTTGCTTGTCGGAAAATTATCTCAGACTGTGTCATGTGTATTCGTCTTCAAGGAAAGGTGGGAGAGCAAAAAATGTCTGATTTGCCAGTGGAAAGAGTATTACCTGATTTACCACCATTCACAAATGTCGGCGTAGACTATTTTTGCCCTGTTGAAGTCAAGAAAGGGCGAAGCATAGTTAAACGCTATGGGGTAATTTTCACTTGCATGGCAAGTCGGGCCGTGCATCTGGAGATGGCTTATAATTTGAATACAGATTCCTGCATTAATGCTGTTCGCCGTTTTTTGTGTCATCGTGGTCAAGTTGTCCAGTTGAGAGCCGATAATGGCACAAATTTTGTCGGAGCCGAGCGAGAGCTGAGGGAAGCTGTAGCTGGGTTAGACCATACTAAGATCCAGCATGCCTTGTTATCAAAGGGACTCAAGTGGACATTTAATCCTCCTGCTGGGCCTCATGTTGGTGGAATTTGGGAGAGACTTATTCGATTTGTAAAAAAGGTGCTGTATTCAACCATCAGACAACAATTTATGGATGATGAAAACTTCCAGACTCTTCTGTGTGAGATAGAAACCATTCTTAAAGAGCAGGTCATATGGTATTTTAAAGTGTCCTAATATTGTGTTGGAGTCCTCTACAACAGGTTTAAATGCATCTAAGGTCAGAAAACATTGTAATTTTCTCAGAATATACATTTAATATTAGAGTAATTTGCCAATGATTTCGAAACGATTCATTCCAAGCAAGTTTGGAGCAAACCCCTACCTTCCATAAGCCTACTCTGCTCTGATTGGTCAGCTGGCCAAGCCTGTTGTGATTGGCTCAGAGAGGAGTCCTTGAGCAAGTTAGCTAGTGCTACCAGTTGACAAAGCACCTTTACATAAAACAATAATATAGTGCTCCAATCCGTTCTTATAATAATTACATAAAATACAAAAACACTTATGCAAGCGAATCGTGCCCACAGCTAAAGTTTAGCTGCTAAACTGTGAACACTTAAAACAATAATGGTGGATACGTTAGCCGATTGCTAACATGACTAACTGATGAAACAATACAGTTTGTGAACCAAAATATGTCTACTGTAATGTTTGAAGAATGACAGACAAAAGACACTCTGTCATAACTTTTTTAACTAACTCGCTCGTCTCTCCCGCATTAACCCTAGAACTGTCGGTGCAGCAAAATAAACAGCAATTTCACAATGATTATAAAGTCTGTGCGCTACACTACATTCTTTATTATTAAACGAAGTAATTAGAACAACGTCAGTCTACATTAATAGACACATTCTTAGGAAATAGTGGGTTCACAGCGAATTATCAGAACTACTTCAGTAAGACAGTAATATCGTGCTTTACCTGGAAACCTAAAGCTGCACTAGGTATGCATCACATATTAGCACAAAAACTAGATTTTTTGAACACTCAATTGAAAATGTACACATAACGTATCAATCGTACTTACAGGTTGTGGTTCGGAGAGCTTGTTAGTCCAAATTAAGAAGTTTAGAAGCCAACAAATATAAAAGCCAAAATTAGAGAAGCAGTCCTTAATAAAATGACCAGTAGCGGCTTGTGGGTTTTAAAATAGAGGAGGCACACTAACTGTATTGGTCTGGGGATCCCTGTCGATTTGTTATTATTATTTGCTTAACCACTTTAAAATGGCTTTTTGTTTGCTTTAGTCAGAAAATACAGCAAGATAATATAATTTCACTTACCTGGCCTATCACTTGAAGCAAACATCTAGCCCTTCTAGTTTATGTTAAAAGAGCCGACTGCTGTAACTTTAGCCTATATCCAGTTAGGCGTGGTCTCCCTTTATTTTTAATTTGTATATATACTGTTTGAATGACAGCTTGGTAAATCTGTTGGCGATCAAATATTCAATATCGCTACTCATCATAAGTACTTGGTACATTATCAGTGCAGTGGCAGACGTTCAAACTAATATCACTTAATATTAGTTTGAACGTCTAATAGGCTAGCCTCCCTTGCGAGGGTTCTTTTCTCAACACTCCTCAGCGCTGAAAGTGAACACTCGATGCTGACTGGCTCATTTTTTTTACCAACGGAGACATGATAGCTCAGCTCTCCCCCGGCCTCCCCCTACCCTTCTCTATCACCTAGCGATTGTAATTACATCAGCAGATTTGGCACATTCGCGTAACTTCAGTAACATTATGGTATTACAGCTGTGAAATTACAAACAAAAAATATACATTCTGAGACATGAATTGAAATGAATTGTGAATTTTATTGACATTTTATTGACATTTATTGACATTTAAATCGTCCTCCTCCCATTTTCACCTCAAAATGTTGGGGAAGCTGTGCCTCCCCCGACGAGCCGCCACTGAAAATGACATGCACACAACAAAAGGTTGGAATTGTATTTCTGTGGTATCCTTGAACACAGCGTCTTCTCAACATGATGTAAACACACTAACTAGCACGAGTGTTTGTTGGCAGGTCAGACTCTGTTCCTATTTCGGCCAGGCGGGGATTATGCAAATGTGTTACCCAGTGACGTATACCGGTAACAGGCAAAAGAAAATTCGAAAATACGACGACTCATTATGACAATTCAGAATCGACTCTCTCTTTTGAGAGACAATATCTTTATTCATCATGCACTTTTTTGATTAATAACTTTGCAGATTTTTTTTATTTAAGGATAGCTACGTTTTAAACTGCAAAAGAGATATTTTTCAAAAACCCATATGACCTGCTCTTTAACAGCCGTCCCATTACGAAATCCTCTGACGATGTGAATGATCTTGAGGCACTTATGCCTAATCATATTGTCCTCCTCAAGCTCATGACTCCTGGACTATTTAACGAAAGATATCTGTAAATCAGAAAAAGGTGGAGATAGGTACAGTACTTGTCGGATCTCTTTTGGATACGATAGGTAAGTATTCCCTTACCTATTTACCATTACTACAAGAGAGACAGAAATGGATAAGGCCACGAGGAAGCTTTACAGTGGGAGACATTGTTGTCATCATGGATCCTGTAGCTCCACGTGGATCCTGGTTGTTGGGAAGAATATTCAAAACCTACCCTGATAAAGGTGGATTTGTCTGATCAGTCCAACTTAAGACAAAAACAGGTCAGTTGGATAGGCTGCTGGAAGCAGAGAACTGAAGCTGATTCAGAGTTTCCATGTAAATACTTTTATGGCTCCTTTCATGTCTATATAAAGTGTAATTGTAAATGTATATTATTACAATTATGGGGCCGTGGTGTAGGAGCCAAATGTAATTTTTAACCACTAGATGGCGGTGTGGAATGGGAGGAATTGGTGTATGTCATATGACATTTAAACCCTCATGGTTGTGTGTGTGGGGAGGGTAACAGGTGGCGGGAATACATGGTTCTTACCATATCCTAAGATCCATTGAACCATGAATCCACGTGTTTATTGTAAGCTGCATTTCTTTCATTAAATGAACAAAGCAAGAGATGTATTTTTGCATGGACAATGACTTTATTTCCAACTTATGAGTAAAGAACGTCTTACCACCTGTTCCTGGGTGGTTAGGAAGCCACCACAATAACTGACACAACAACAACAAAACAATTGAACAAAAAACGGATAAAGACAAAAAGTAGCCACTGATAATATCTAAACATGTATCCAAATCCAAATGTAATTAATTTAATTTATGTGTGATGACAATTTCTTAGCAACTAGGGATTGTTACATAGAGCTATACAGGCATCCAGTGGCTATAATGGTATTACACTGATGTCTGAAAATAAATTGTATATATATATAAATATTTAAATATATTAATATAAACAATATGTTTTATATATATATATATATATATATATATATATATATATATATATATATATATATATATATATATATATAT
>NW_015506276.1:27790-34042 GCF_001515645.1 Sinocyclocheilus grahami
TATATACACAAAACATTTTTGGAAATATATCAATGTTGTTATTTAAGATTTGAGTGTTTACATAATCAGTTTTATGTTGTGTTGTATGTAATCTTAAATTATTTTGTTTGGGGGGGTCGCAAATAGGGATTTCACCTAGTGTGTCAAAAGGGCTAGAAACACCCCTGGTTCCACTTTTCCCTTAGATTCTGTATCTGATTCTGTAGATGATATTGAAAGGTTAGTCACACAGTTTAGCATTAATTTGATGTTCAAATCATGATGTAACCTCACCTGCACACTTTATAAATAATATTTAAATGTACACACAAGCTGGATTAACATTTAAAAACATCAAAACATAGATAGTTAACATTTTCCATTAATCTTATGTTCAGGTGTCAAATCTTTGTAAACCATTGCATGTTACAAAACAAAACTGAAAATAACAGGTGAACATGGAATATTTGGCACCTCCTACTAGATGTAACCGAGCGATATCCAATGATCAACTGGATTCCGACTACGCCAATGGGGTTAGTTACCCACAGAAATAATTAAACACAGCAACACAAGTTCTATAGCTAGTGAATGAAGGACAGAGATGTCACGTCTAACTCCAAGAACACCACTTTTATTACCAATCAGTACTGAAATCTCTGAGTAAGCAATCAACTTCACATTTATAACCATCTAAAAAGAGAGAATCACAATTTTAATATGTCTAGACTTTAAGTCAAATATTAAAATCATAACCCACAATTCCTGAATGCAAGCTCAACCAAGCCTGCGGGAAGAAATGAAGACGTCACTGGGCCAAAGACCCACAACCTCAAGAGCACACACACCACACGTGCACTAACGTGCACCAACCAACAAATTTAAAAAGGTGTAGTGAATGATACAAATAACTCTACACTCTCAAATCAATACCCATGCAGTGCAGAAAACCTCACGCCACATGCAGTAAAGGAAAGGCCCAGATGACCCCAGAGGAAAGTACTCCCACGCAGGCTGGCTCCTAGAGTATAGAAAAATGGGTTAAAAACTTCCCTTTTCTCCACACATCATATAGACCCCTAGCGGTTGGTACAAACAGGACTCAGCTAACAAAATCAATAATAACAGATAAGAAATACTTCAAAATAAACATCAGCATATGACCATTAGCTTAAAACTTATATGATAAAAATAAATCATATGTAAAACAGCAGGGCCTAGACATCAGAGGTCCATATACATAGAACTCCACAGAGGAAGATCTGCCAAACAGAAAAACAAAAACATAAATACAAAACAACTTTATCAATCTTTAACAAACTAAATAAACATAACCACTCGAAACACAATCCTTTACATCACCCAATAATTATACATAAATATTATCACTATAACAACCCTAACCATCTAACACAAACACATACCTCTGCCGTAATCCAAAAGTGGACTAGATATGCTGCATAATAGAGTGGGATAGAAGCCCTGCGTGATACGGCTCGTTGCTATAGGCGAAACACAACGTTCGCAACTTGCATAATATTACATACAGCCCACGCACTCACACTCTTACATCAGGGGGTTATCTCTCTGCAATTAACATAGAATAAACCATGTAAAGACAAAAACATCCTTGTACAAGCTCTTACAGCATCTAAACAAATGCCTTGGCATCTGCCTTAAAAATGTGAGTAAACGCAACATAAAGATATTCTTTGTTTCAACTTGAAAAGCTGTGTTTTACAAGTTATTGTGCATTAGTGATGAACACCTGCTGTTATTGAGAATTACAGAGGATCAGATGTTGAAGTTGTATTGGTTAAAATGATGCCACCATCATGGAGATCATTGTTTGCTTTAGTTGGGCTCTTGACCCTTTTAGTAATTCAAAGTAATTTGTTACAGTTTCACTTCCGTGATTTGGTACTATTGTGTTCACATCAGCAGCGAACCGTACCAGAGTTCACATGAACCGTACACCAGACCACCCTTAAGCGGACTCGGGTACGGTTCGTGGGTGCGCACCCGAGTTCGGAAGACTGTGTTCACATCATACAAATGTACCGAACTCTGACGTCAATCGAACCCCGGTGCGCACCAAAAGTGCTAGTGTGAAAGCACCCTTAATGATAAGTTTAGCCTACATATTGACGAGCAAAACAACTGATATATTTCTACCGGATTATCTCCCAATCCTTAAATGAATATATAGAGTTTGTTCAAACACAAAAACAATATACATCCAGTTAATAATTAAACTAACGTAAAAATCTGTGTAGAAGATGATGCTGTGTGTGTGTGTTTTCTGCTCTATGTGCCCGGTTCACTTGCTGTTCCAACAACTTCCACTCCATCATCAGCTTTAGTAAAATAACTTGATAGCTGAGGATTTTACTTACTAACTTATGTTTTTTTTTTCTGTTGTTTGTATTTGAAGTTTTTCATTTGTTGAGCCCCTCTCTCTCAGAATTGCTGACATTTTTACTTATCGAATATTGTTCTTTGCGTGACCATTTCCAGATTACTCCAGAACGAAGTGAAGAGTGGAGGTGAATGCAGACATAGCCTGCTGGGCAGCATCACCTGATAGATACGTGCATCGTTCAAATGTCAATTATAGAATAAATGCATTTGATTGGTAAACCAAATTCAGACTTTACGCTTCAGTCTCAAATGATAATGCATGGAATTTACGGAAAATTTTAACTAAATAACAACGCTAATAAGTGGGGGGCGGGGTGGCTTTGGCAATCGGCAGGCCAGTCAATCTACCCCACAGCCCATCACGGGCCCCCTCCTTGCTCGGGCCCCGGGGCTTCAGCCTAGCCCAGTGGTTAATACGGCCCTGAGTGTGATGGATCATTATTGTCCTTTAGTGGCTATTCTTTCAAAGCACAATGAGCTGTAGGAAAATTATTCTGATTTGACATGATTTAGTGAATTATTTGTGGAATCATTTACATATGAATTTAATAATTAACTTGAATTATTTGACTTTTAATTTTAAGGAAGGCCTGTTTCCTGTTTCTCCGTGATCATGATGAAGCACGGTAAAATCTGATCTCAGATAAGCTGTTAGAGCTGGATATTTCACATGACTAATCTAAAGCCACAATACTGAAAAAATGGCACTTCTACATTCTGCTTAAGAGTTTAAAACATGTTAACGTTTAAATTGTATCATTAGATCACAATACAGAAGAGCATTATGCCAGTTCAAGTGTTGCATCCCTCCTAAAGATTTATTGCATAATTTCCTAATGTAGTTTATAATAGCCTGCTGGATGTAGTCTACATTAGCTTAGACACTTGGCTAACAATGCAGTGATTTGAGAGTTATCAGAAATATTTCATGTTTTATACAAGTTTTATACAACAGCTTCTGGCACATGCTTTTGATAAATTCATAATATTTACCATACGCATAAAATGTACTTTAACAAAGGCTTGCAAATACAACTGTTGTCTGATTTGGTTTACATGTCACAATGTGAGTTAAAAGAGTGATGTAACTTTACTCAGACTGCAGTTCTGTCATATTAATCTCATGTTGACACTTGTAATGTTTAAGCATTCTCTCTAATACAAAAAAAGAGCATTTGCTAAAATCAAGCTGCAAAAACAATCACTGACAACATAAGCCAAGATACATTAACACACGACAACCCAGATTTGCATATATTTAATGATCAGAAGCTTCACGTGAGGTAATGTAATTTCAGTCTCAACAGTTTGAGCAGCACATTTCAGCACAGATTGTGTTCTGAATCTTTGATGCAGCTTTACAAAGTGGCTCTTTAGTTTGTAAGTAAATGTAGATGTAACAGAGTGGTTACTAATCATCCACAAAACAATACAAAGACAAAAAGTTATACAAATAAATAATGATTAAAAACAAGAATACAACTACTCAGATTAAATCACCGAAGTGCATTTATTCTACGTTATACTCTTATGGTGTTTAAATTAATCTGAATATTTAGCACCACATACAGTACAAATCTTGAGAAAATAAATAATTCAGTAATTTAAAGTAGCAGCACACGAAATATACAACATTAATCTACATATTTGAAGCAAATCTTTACATAGTCTTTTAAACACATGCACTTTTACTTGTTTATAGGAACCATATTTCAAGCAGCAAACCCTTGATCAAGCACAGTCTCATCAGTTTCATCAAAACTGTTTGTGGACATGCTAAAAATAGTTGAGCTTTACTCAGTCTAAAATACACACATACAAACTTTTCAAAGAAGAAACAGGGTGCACGATACTTGATAACCTTATAAAAATATACCATCGGTTGTAGACTGCAACCATTTCTATGCATGTCACAAAAAAAAAGATGATGAAACACTAACCCCGCTGCTCTGTTCTGAACGATCTGAAGTTTCTTTTTTTAGATGATTATCTTAAATGTTAGGCAATACTCAAGATGTGATAAGACTAATGCTTGCACCACATCTTTTAAAACCGTAGACGAAACAAAGGCAGAACATTTGGCCACAGCTACACCTTAATGCTTACTATATGATCTATATGTTCAGCCAAAGACAGCAAATTGTCAAGTTTCATACCCAATAATTAAGCATTTGTTACTTGTTCTACTGGAATCTCATCTATAAATCTTATTAAAAAGAATACATTTAATTTTTCTACATTTGAAATGAATTTATTCATTCTATAGTTATTGTTTGCAGCTCCTCGTTTAAGTTTTCTCAGTCAATGTATGTGCTGCCGAAAACAAGTTTGGGCAGAGCCATGTGTCATATGCTCTTTCTTTGAGATCTTCTTTGCTTTGGTTTCTGTTGTTTTATTGCAGCGTGTTTGATCTTGAGTTCTATCTATAGCAGGAAAGCCATCCTTACAAGACTCTTTGTATAGGGATGCAATTCAAACGTTCATATGTATTGGAAATTAATATTGCAAAAATGTTGACAGAATCCTCTGTAGATCTGCATGCAAATTTTAACTAACCAGTGACGTCGCTAGTATTGTTTACTGCATTAGGACCTCTCTGTACGAATCATGTTCCACTTTCAGAGGTAGACATTTCTTGATGACAGGAAAAGAAAACAGTTCAAGAACCACCAGAACCAAAAACATGCACATGCAGGCAGCACAACAGTCGAAGTCCAAAACCAAACAGCTAGAAAGTGGGAGATGGGAAGAGAATACAGTTTTTAAAAAACTCACGGCTTAACTTTTTTGTAAGGCTGTAAGTGCCTCCTTGTTTTACTGTACCATTATATTTGTCATCATCCATGTAGTTCAGTTTGTCCTTTGATTCTGTACCTGATTTGTAGAGGATATTGAAAGGCCAGTCACACAGTTTAGCATCAATTTGCTGTTAAAATCATGATGAGTAAACCTCAGCTGTCCACTTTAAAAATAATATTTCCACATATCCACTGAGCTTCACCTTTGACTGTCACTGTGATCAAGATGTTTCTTTCAAAGTCCAGAACTCTGTATTTTCCTGCATCATTTGCCGTAAACTCTTTAGTGATCAGGTTTCCATCAGTATTGATATTTAAAGGGGTCATATGATGCTATTTCAAGTTTTCCTTTCTCTTTGGAGTGCTACAAGCTGATTGTGCATAGATAAGATCCCTGAAGTTGCAAAGACTAAAGTCTCAAAACCAAAGAGATATTCTTTATCAAAGTTAAGACTCTGCCACGCCCCCCTAAAACGGCTCGTTCTAACACGCCCCCACATATCTACCTCACTATGTGGGAATATAATGCGGCCCAAATGTGCACGCAGAGAAAGGCAAGAGTGAGCAATTATAATCTTTCACCACTAATCCATTTTCTTAAATAGATAGGCTAAACGGAAAGCTTCCCACTCTTCTTCTCACATCCAAAATGTGAGGAAAACAGATTGATGCCAAATATGACACAATCAAATTGCAAACGAGAATAAATTAAATTTCTCTTACAGACAGGAAGAAAAATAAAACAGTTTCTTACCTGTCTTTTTAAGAAATTCCCGGAAGGACGAGCCCCCATTTGTTAGTAAATTAACAATCAGTCCCTTTAGTTTTCTCTTTGCCACCTGGAAAATTCTCAGTCCCTCAAAGTGTATAACGGCCGGGAAGCAAGAAAACACACATTCAGTGGTATTCTCAATACTTCAACTTTATTCATAGATACCAAGATATTATATAGGCATATGTCGAGGGGAGTTTCAACCCTTTAACCAATGAGGATATAGATGACATACATATAGGATGTTGGCAAAGAATATGTGTTGTATAAAATGGCCACATG
>NW_015506276.1:35799-47679 GCF_001515645.1 Sinocyclocheilus grahami
TGGTATTCTCAATACTTCAACTTTATTCATAGATACCAAGATATTATATAGGCATATGTCGAGGGGAGTTTCAACCCTTTAACCAATGAGGATATAGATGACATACATATAGGATGTTGGCAAAGAATATGTGTTGTATAAAATGGCCACATGTACAGGAAGATATGGACATATTAGGAATAGACTTGGCGAAGGATGCTGAACTATCTTCATAGTTCATCACGAACCCCTTTATCTTGGAGTCCCAGCTTTCGTATCCAGAATATAACATATTCTGTTACACCAAATACACAAAATAATGATCTTTAAAAAAGCATCATATGACCTTTTTAAATTACTCTGAACCCCGCTGCTTCTCTTCCAATCCTTCATCCACTCTGTGCTTCTTCTGCTCTGATGCTGCACTTTATCAGTGTTTGACAACAGAACATCCAACTTGTATCGCTGCTGTCTATGGGAGGGTCCGAGAGCTCTCGGATTTAATCAAAAATATATTAATTTGTGTTTCGAAGATGAACGAAGGTCTTGCGGATTTGGAAGACATGAGGGTGAGTAATTAATGACAGAATTCTAATTTTTGGGTGAACTAACCCTTTAAGTACATAAACAACAATACAGAATACAAAACGTAGCACTTTGTAACTTATCTTGTTTGTGATGATTTTTTCTGTGATTAATTGTACATTAGATTGCCTTTTTTATAGATGTTTTCAGTGCATTCATTAAAGTTGGAAATCGTGAAGATCTTTACCATATATATCATGTTGCTCCATACATAAACACACATTCACACTTAAGATATTTATTTCTGATATTACACGCTGAACACAACACATTGTCCAAACAGGCACATTTATGCATTTGTCATAAAAGTATCAAAGAGACTTGTACAATGCATTCAAGCTTGTAAATTTGATCAATACATGTTTTCTCTGGGAATTAAATCCATGACAATGGCATTGATAACAATGTGATCATGATTACCTGCTACAGGAGCATTATAGAGAACCAGATAATCAATGCAACATCCTAAATTACAAATTACAATGAATAAAGACACACACAAAGACAAATTAGCTGCCAAAAACAAAGACAAACTGTTCACAAACTCAAGATAAAAATAAATAAGTCTCCAGATAGGATTTAAAAACAACATTTGAAAAGAAGGTCCTTAATTTCAGCAGCGTACATATAGATATATTAAATCCTAGGCTATAAATACACCACATAAATTCAGCCTTAATCATGGCTGCTATGAAGCTTGAAACGCTGAATCACTAAAACAGTTATTACTGAAACACTTTTACAAATGCTGCCCAGCTTCACCCTGTCAAATGGCTCTCTATAAGAAAACATTTGTATGATCTTATGTGGATTTTCAATCTTGATGGAATTTATCGTAACATATAATTGTACCTGGTAACAGGTGTATGTCATGGCCATACATCACATTTTAGGTTAGTACTGTGATAATCAACATGTGTGCTTAATTCTCTATTTGTTTTTCCCATTACATAAGATAAATAAAATATTTTGTTTCTGTATTTGGAATCCTGCAAGGCAGTAAATCCACAAAATATGATATATCATTTTCTTAATTTACTCTGAAAAATGTGTGTATTTTGTAATAAATAAAATGCAGGTTTCACGGTAACATTTGCAGTAGAATCTTTATATATAGTAGCTTTTAAAAATATAAATTAATTTAGAAATGTTGTTTTTAATATAATTCTTCAGTACTTTGCACCTTGGCATCTTTGTGTGTGCTTGCTTTTTTTTTTGTAAAACAAATATATGAGCAAATAATAATGAGCTCTGAACAGTTTTTTGTTCAACACATACATTTAAATGATTTACCAAAAGATAATTTCATAACTTTTTTGAGAGTTGAATATGTCATCATAACATCATAACAGTGATGTTTCCGATTTTTTTGTGGAAGTGACACGGACTGGTCCTTGTTTGTTACTGACGTTTTAGTTTGCTTTCAGCAACTACCGACAAGAGACGGCAGTCTGTCAGAAATCTCACCACAGAAAAAAGCTGCATGTCATGTGACTTAACCAAAGCAGATGGGGGGCTAAATTAAGGTCTTCTCTTTCCAACAAAAAAACGAGAATGTTCTCTTAAAGAGACAGTGGCAAGGAAATGAACACAAAGAGTATGTTGTCATATGGCCACACCATGCGGTAGAGTGTTAAAGGGATAGTTCACCCAAAAAGAAAAATTCTGTCATCATTTACTCACCCTCAAGTAGTTCCAAACCCGTATAAATTTATTTGTTCTGCCGAACAGAAAGGGAGATATTTCGAAGAAAGTTTGTAACCAGGCTGTTTTGGGGCACCATTGACTTCCATAGTAGGAGGAAAAAAATACTATGGAAGTCAATGGTGGCCCAAAACTGCTCTGTTTCCCACGTTCTTCAGAATATCTTCCTTTGTGTTCTGCAGAACAAAGACATTCATACAGGTTTGAAACTACTTGAGGGTGAGTAAATTATGACAGAATTTTCATTTTTGGGTGAACTATCCCTTTAAGAACACAACAAAGAACACAAGATAGACTACAATAACTGTGAATACAGCTCGGTGACCACAAGTGGTTAAGTATACATTTCTTCATCATTTGCTTTGAAAAATCTACTTAATAAATTCAGTTGTACAGTAATCAGTTTGGTTGGTTATACAGCATTTCATGACCGTGTCATTTTCCCAGAGAATAGAGAACTAGATTTCAAGTTACAAATTGTTTGTATTTTTCATTTTTTGGAAAGTTTGAAATGGTCTCAAATGTGAAAAAAAAAATTCAGCTTAGCATAAAGAAAGATAATAAACAAAGTATTTCATGCAATATTCTGATTAAAGTGAAAAACAAAACCTTCTTGCAGAATGGAGCTGGAATTGAAGAATATTATTTCTCTCCAGAATGCACCACAATAAAATATATATATAATTTCTAATCAGTGCTCATGAACCTGTTCACTTCCCAGTCCATCACTACTGAGCCCTTGATCAAAACACACAACAATAAATGTACCTGCCGTTTGGATTGAATTTGGATTTGATTTTTCCTACTCTCTTCTTCTTTGCACAAAGACAGACATTGAATGTGATGTGGAGATGCCTGTGTGTGGAAATGATAATATCATATTCTCAAAACTTCATCTCTAACACATACAGATATCACTGTTCTCATAAATATGTTTATGTCAAGCTGCACTGATGTCACACTTCTCATTCAATTGTTATAATCTTACCTTGTAGTCTGTGTCCATCAAATAAAACTCAAAAAAATTAAAATCATCACCAAAATCTCTTGTTCACATTTTTTACTGTCATACAGTGTACACTGTTAATCTGTCCATTCCTTCTTCATACATATTCAAATGTCTTAAAGGGGTCATGGGATGCGACATGCACTTTTGTAAGTAGTTTGAACTGAAATGTGTGTTGGTAGTGTGTGTAAACAAACACCCTATAATGATAAAAATCCACCCAGTGTTTTTTTTTAAATCTGGTTAAATGTTTTCCCCTTTCTCAAATCGAGCCGATCTCAGATGCCTGTCTGTGTGACGTCACACAGACAGGCCCCTCCCACGATAGTTTGATTGACAGTAGTGTTTCAGCACAGACTGGACTGGTGTCTTTCTTTAGCTCCGCCCTGAGTGACTGTCATCAGTCCGCCATTGTTTCACCGCCGGAGCAGATGTAGACAAGAATGACTCCTGAGCGATTGAGGTGTTCTGTTGTTGGATGTAATAATGAACTCAGCAGTCATCATTTACTCCCGACATCTGAGCCGCTGAAGACGCAGTGGATTTCTGAAGAGAATGCACCCCCGATCTACATAAATGCGTCTATGTTCGCACGAATCATTCATGATCCAGCTTCACCTCCAGAAGAAGTACGTGTAAGGTTTTCTTAATGAATCTTAATGTGCTAATTAGCAAGTTTCACGATGAATGCAGCTAAAGTAAACAGTCTCTCTGAGAGCGGCTCGGAAGAGAGGGGCGGAGTCAGCAGGGCTCATTAACATTTAAAGGGAAATGCTACAAAAAAGAGCTGTTTTTGACAGGGTAAAAAATGTGTAGTTATACACTACCATTGAGAAATTTTAACCAAACTATGTTACAGACTTTTCATTAAGACCCTAAAGAATCATATCAAATTGTGGAAAATGGGCATCCGATGACCCCTTTAAAACAAGAATATTTAGAGGTTTCATGCAACAATGATCATGCTAAATATTTATAACTCACCACTTGATCTTCTCCTTTTGTAGATGCAGCAACCAATCACAAGAAGAAAAACTAGAAATGCCGCTACTAATACACTTGCTGCAGCAGACCGTGGAGGGTCTGGGTCACAGTTAGAACATTTTCCATCTGCAAAATAAAAATAAAAATAATACATAATGAATGTATAATAAATGTTTCCTTTTTTTAAATAAACATTAGAAACTACTGAAATGCATTAAGGCAATTTAAAGGAAATTGTCTGGTGCCAGAAACGTTAATCTATTACAGCATTATTATGTTATCATGTTACAAATATGTGAGTGACTGTATTTCTGGCGATATTTACCCCATTCTCCTGAAACTGGTTCTGTCAGGCTGCTGTGAATGACAAAACAGCTATAAGATCCTTTGTGGTTTCTGTCGATCTTCACACTGGTTCTCAGCTGAAAGGTTTCATCATCATTTGGTCTGATTTCAGATGACGTTTGGTTTTCAGTGTTAATTCTGTTCAATCTAATGTTCATCTCAATATCTCTTGGGTAGAAACCAGTGGCCAGACAGCTCAGATTCAGCTTACTGTGATCATCAGGAGCTTTTCTTGCAAAGACACGAACATCTGGTGGAGCTGGAGCAGAAAATAATAATGCAATTAACAACAAACATTAAACTTTCTGTAATTGCTTTCTGCGCTGTCAACAAGTTGCATTCTTACTTTCCTTAAAACAAAATCACATTTTGTGTCCCAGAAAGAACACTGTAAAAAAATATGATATATAAGTCATGGCAACATGTTTTTTTTTTTTCAATACTTCAACTCGTCAAAATAATTTAACCAATTTCAGCGTCATTGTTTAAGGTACAGTATATGAGATTGAAGTAGATGCCTTTACATTTTAAAAACAAGTCAAGAAATGAGTCGTACAGATAATTTGGTTATACTTAAAAAGTTAAGACAGCAAATTAAGTTTTTAAGTTGAGGTGGATTATTTTTTTACAGTAAAAGTCATACAGGTTACAATATTTAAACATGGCTTAAAGTGTCATAATGATGATAAACAACCTCTGTACCAAGACAGAATTAGAAAGAGTCAAAAACACAAACACACATGAGCTAATTGCGATCAGAACTTACTCTTATATGTGTTGTTAAATGTGGAGATCCACTTAGTGCAGTTGTTGAGGAAATCCATGAGGAATGGGTTTCGTCCAGTTTGATGATCCATTTTGGTTTCTATGTCTTTATCCATCCACGGAAGCGGGTGGTTGTAATGAAAGTTAAGGAGATCTATTCCATCGTATGCATACTCATCAAAAGCCTTCAGATTCGTCACTGTTCCATTAGGAAGTTTCACCACTTTACAGCCAACTATTCTCTGGAGTACGTGAAACTCTAAAATCACACAAAATCATTATGTGTGTGTGTGTGTGTGTGTCTGTGTGTCTAATTACACTTAAGTACACTTGGGATTGTGTGCCTTTTGAGGGTATAGGGTATAGGGATACTCAAAGTGGCTACTTGATGAAATGACACCTTTGTTTTTATTCCTGAGCTCAGATGTTGATAAGACAAAAGCACTAAACTCACCAGAACAATTTGCAAAATATTTGCACTTTGACAGATCATATAGATGTTTTAAGAACCGGTCTCTAGTTTCAGGCGGTTTTGCAGGAGCTTTGCTCCAGTCATCTACAGTCAGATTGTCTCTTTCCCACTCTGAAAAAAAGGATTGTGATCTTAACAGGAAAAGACTGTAAAAGTGCTACAGTAAAAACCTGTTAATTGGTTAACAGTAAGTTTCCATATTATATACAGTGAATAACTGTAATTACATTTAATTAAAATTGTTAAAATGACATTTTTTGGAAGTGTAAAAGAACAAGTCATTGTACAGTTTACAGTGAAAAAACGTAAATTGACATTCCCAGAATTCCCTGCATGACATTTCACATTTGATGTTAATAAGTATAAGTAATGTTAATAATGTATAAGTATTTCCCTCCTCAGTTTGTTGAAAAGCTGTTTGTGATGATTTGATGGGACTTTATAATCATCACCTGTTTTTGGTGGCTGTCACTGTATTCAAAGTCCCTTTCTATAGTCTTTGCTGTATTGCAATGGATCAAAACAGATATTAGCAAATAGTAAATAATACTTTTTTTGTATATTAAGTAAACAATTAGAGTGTGAAAACAGAGCACTTTAAGTACAATATGGAAGTGCACTTTTTTCACCTGGGTTAGTTCTTATAATAACTTCTTAATAAAAATATATAACTTCTTATAATAACTTAATAATTTGTGGGTGTACACTTGGGAGTGTGTGCCTTTTGAGGGTATATGGTATTGGGATCCTCAAAGTGGCTACTTGATGAAATGACACCTTTGTTTTTATTCCTGAGCTCAGATGTTGATAAGAGAAAAGGTCTAAACTCACCAGAACACACTGTAGAGTATTTGCACTTTGACAGATCATATAGATAATTTAAGAACTCTTCTCTAGTTTCAGGTGGTTCTGCAGGAGCTTTGTTCCAGTCATCTACAGTCAGATTGTCTCTTTCCCAGGCGTGTTTTTCATTACTGTAGCGAACAATCTGTTTGTCATCAGATTCAGCCTCAGCACTGAACTCAGGAAATGGACCTGCTTTGGTCAAGCCTGTATACATGTAGTGCAGGCAGTGTTTCTCTGAGGAAGATAAAAAGCACAAACCACAATAAAAGAAACCGCAAAAAGCTTTTCTTCTGCCAGCAAGCATGTAAAAATGATGTAGGGTCGCACCTGTCATTTGTAAGTTCTTACTTAAACTGGAACATAAAATCCAAACTAGAGGCTTTAGTAACTACCAGCTAGTCAGAAATTAAATCCATTCGGTTCCAGCATTTGTTCTTAAAGCTGAACATAGCTACACTCTCAGAAAAAAAGATACACGAGCTGTCACTAGAGCCTTACCTTTTCAAAAGGTACACCTTTATTCATCACTGAAAGTGCATATTAGTACTTTAAAGGTGCATACTGCCTAAACAGAACATTTTAGTACCCAAATGGTGCAATTTTGTAACATTTGAAAGAGTACCGGGCCAGTGACAGCTTTTGTACCTTTTCTCTGAGAGTGTACAGACTGTGGCCCACTAGTGCACAACAAGCAAACCAGCAGCAGAATCAAACCACACAGGAAACTTACAAAGCAACAAAACAACGACAACGTAATGGAAACAAGCAACAACATGATGATTTTTTTTATTTATCTGAAAATAACATTCTGAAACTGTATTTGAAATAAATAAAGCCTTCAAAAAAAAAATAATAAAATTAAAAAAAAATATATATATATAAATTAGATATTATTATTATTATTATTGATTTTGCTATGCAAGCAGATGAGAGCTGTTTAGGTCAGGTTCGCTTTAAAGACAGCTAAGAAAGTAATTGTTCTTTTAAAATGTAAATGTAAGCATTGTACTAGTCAACATTATAATATAAGCCTATGTCTGTCAGGTAAATCAAGACTTACTGATTGAAAGCTTACTGATGCAGTTTAGTCAATCTTTTCATCCCAAGCAGTAAACTAGCCTTCATTAGGGGGTACTAACTGTATAAGTCCCAAATTTGACCGGAACATTTTGTGCTTACCTTGTTTTGCATTGCTTTGAGGAGAAATGAAAATAAAAAGAAATAATAAAATTAGCCAAAACATTCCTGTCTACACAGAAAACGAACTATTTCAGTTATTTATATTTCAGTCCCACGCACTGAACAGATCAACAGTGAAGTGAAAGTTTACAACGCTTCTTCCAGGTGTTGCTGAGGGCATTGCTGTCCCTCACTGGCTGCAGTCTGAAACATTGCTTTAAATGTGCTAAAAACAAGCCTATCGCAAGACATCTGGTGGGGGGCTAGACACGCCCCTGCCAACTTCAGTTCCTCACCAGATTACTTTTCCAATTTGTTATAGTATAAAAAAATAAAAAAATAAAAAGATATTGACCACTGTGACTGATAAAGCAAAACAGCAGCAGCAGAAGATTCGAAAACCTGACAAGAATGCAGTAGATGCTGGTATATGTCACAGACACATATGATCATAAATAGCCCATGTTTTATACAAGCTGAGCTCTATGAACAGCTTCTGGCACATGCTTTTGATTAATAAATAATATTTACCATACAAAAAAAGTTCTTTACAAAGACTTGCAAATGCAATCATGGTTCCTGGTTTACATGTCATAACGTGAATAATAAAAGTGTGTATAACTTCGCATAGACTGCAGTTCTGTCATATTACTCTCAATATGTAATGTGTATGTGTTATGGGTACACTTTCAGAAGTGTGATAATTGTGTGATTTCAATATAACTGTTTCAGAATTCTCTAGTATAGCGAGAGAAAAAAAAGCATTCGCTGAAATTAAGCTGCAAAAGTGTTAGTGCAGTTTACTGTAAACTCTTGTCCACTAAGAAGAACAAATAACCATTTCTGCTGGAAAAGTCTGAGAATCCAAGGTTCAAAATGTTGGTTTCGGCTTATAGTGATCAGTGCCGAAAATGGCAGGAATTTAAAAACAACAAAAAATATATATATTGAGAGCCACACAATTATTTATTCAGTATGATAACACAATTACATGTTTTAAATAATTTCAAAGGAATAGTTCACCCACAAAATGAAAATGTAGTTATTCAATACCAGTAAAGCTATTCAAAATGTCATGACTGGTCATGTGACTGCAAATGTGATTTAAAAGCAATGGCAGAGAGGAAGATGTCTGTATATTTACTACTTTTGGACAAGTCTGAAGACATACCCATGTCCATATTCCAGAATGACAATGTCAAGATTCATCAGGCACAAATTGTGAGAGATTGTCCTCCACAGAGTCCTAACTATATAACCCCACTGAAAGCCTTCAGGATGTGCTGGAGTCAACATGACACTGCGTAAAAAAAGCCACACACTCTAATGTTTCACTGGACCATCTTTAGCTTTGATAACATTGTGCTTTCATTGTGGCATTGTTGCAACAACATTATATAACATCACTGCATTTATTTTCATCACGGGTTGCATTCATTTTTGGCCGAGATCTTGTCAGCCTGCTCTTTAGTCGACTCCAGCGCATCTTAAAGATTTTCAGTTGGGTTAAGCTCAGAACTCTGTGGTGATCAATTAATTTGTGAAAATGATTCCTCATGCTCACTACTTCACAGTTTAGGTCCAGTGAATCTTGATATTGTCATTCTGGAATATGGACAGAGATGGGCAATATTTCAGATACATGCATTTAAATGTGTATTTTAAATACAAAATGCTATTTTGCATTTTAAAGCCTTTGGAAAAAAATCGAATGTAATTTGTATTTAAATACATTTAAGATTAGTATTTTTGTATTTACAAAATACATAAAATACTTTGTGCAAGTCCACCTCTTTATCAGGGAGCTGATTTTGAACATCAACTTGTTGTATGGGTAGAGTGTATATTGAGATTTGTCCAGCAGGGGGCGCTAATGCATTATGTATTGAAGGACTTGAAGGAGGAGGACGTGACACATGGTTATGGAACAAGCTATGTCCCATACTTGGAATATGTGTTCTGCAGTTAAGCCATCCATCCAAGTGCACACACACAACAGTGAGTCGTGAAAAAACACACACACCATGAACACACAACGCAGTGGGGAGCAGTTGGGGGTTCGGTGCTTTGCTACATTTTTGCTCAAGGGTCTCTCGTGGGCCAGATTTGAGGATCCCTGCTTTATTGGGTGGTTGTTCTGCACGCTTAATAAACAAACTCCAGCTGGTCCAAAATGCAGCAGCTGGAGTTTGGTGTCTGGAGTTTTTTTTTTTATATACAGCTGTATATAAAGAGTAAAATGCACATAAATATTCTGTTCCAGATTCATACACATCATTATTATTTATTGCTAAGTCTTATTTAAATGTTTCTGTTCTCATGTCAGATATGTATGTATGTAAATAGTGAAATTGCATGAAAATTGAGTGTTTACTATTTTCCTATTTAATACTGTAAAGCTGCTTTGGCAATCTGTACTGTTAAAAGTGCTATATAAATAAAAGTGACTTAACTTAAAATGGGCTATCTGTGATAAGTTTAGCCATTGGCTGAGAGGACGGCACTTTACGGCATGGACTGACAATAATCCTCTTACATATATTCTGACTAAACCACGACTTGATGGGAACAAAAAATGTTGTCGCGGATGCTTTGAGCCGTGAGCCATTTGTCCAGTTTTGCGTAGGACATTGCCTTATTACTGAACCATACTTAACTCTCTTGAAGGATGTCAGTGGTGTTGTTGACAACTCTGTCCAAGATGCTTTCAAGTGCGCAAATAACCATCAGGTGGTGCAGGGAGATTGCAAAGGTTCTTATGACCCAACCAGGGATGGACTCTTGCCTTCAGGTTCTTCCGGGAGCTTCACACGCTGCTGGGGGTTTAAGCGACGTATTGGGGACAGTGCCAGCCATATCGCAACCGCAACAGTTTAACCCTCCTGTGCAGCTCAGCAACATCATAAATGTGCAGGGGCAGGACATCACCTTGTGTCAGATTCTGTACTATATTGAGAGATGTCGGAAACCATCTTAGAAAGAACAAGCAAAGGAATCCACAAGTGTGCGGACACTGTTGAAGCACCATAACAAACTGGTTGTCTGTAATGGTGTGCTATATAAGATGAAAAGAGATCCGAAGCTAAACAAGAAACTGGACCTGTTTGTTGTACCTGCTTCTTTGAAAGCGCAAGTTCTTCATGGAATCCATGATGCAGCAGGGCATCAAAGACGTAGTAGAACACTGTCACTAGCAAGACAACAATTCTTCTGGATTGGAACAAAAAAAGATATTGATGATTATGTGAAGAATTGTCATCGATGTGTGGTTGTTGAAACCTCAGAACCCAATGCTTGTGCTCCGTTAGAAAGTATCCAAAACAGAATCTCATTTTTATGAGGGATCGATCAATCAAATTTTCAATCAAATAACTCTCTTAGGGTTCAGGTCAGAGGACTGGAATGGCCATGGCAGAAGCTTGGTTTTGTACTCAGCGACCCATTTTTGTTTTGATTTTGATGTTTGTTTATGGATTATTGTCCTGTTGGAAGATTCAATCACAGCCCATTATAAGGCTTTCTAGCATGGACAGTCAGTTATTTGATAGAATTCATTATGCCATCTATCTGAACAAAATATCCAGTATCTCTGGCAGAAAAATAGGCCCACAACATTAAAGATCCAGCAGTATATTGGGGTACTTTTTTACTCCTGTTTGCACCAAACCTATCTTGAGGGTTTGCTGCTAAAAAGCTCATTTTTAGTTTTATCTGACCATAGAACCCAGGCCTGTTTGAAGTTCCAGTAGTGTCTGGCAAATGAATATTCTGGAGTTTATTTTTGGATGAAAGCGTTTTATTTTCTTGATTTTTTTTTCTAGAAACCCTCCCAAACAACATGTGGTGATGTAGGGGCTTTCTGAACCCAAGATTCAACTAATCTCGCTATTCTGCAGCTGCGATCCTTGGAGAGCCTTTAGCCACTCAAACTCTCCTCCTATGGTGCTCACTGGTGGTGGTTGAGGAGAGGAGACCCCCCCCCCCCCACACAATTTAAAAACCCTCTGGGAGATAA